>NC_091980.1:177114245-177260451 GCF_044704955.1 Pristiophorus japonicus | reverse complement strand
GGGAAAGGGGAAATAGCAGGAGGGGAAAATAGGGAGAGGGGAATAGGGAAATAGAGAAAGGGGAGAATAGGTGAACGGGGTAGGGAGAAGGGGAAATAGGGAGAAGGGGGAAATAGGGAAAGGGAAATAGGGAGAGGAGGAATAGGGAGAAGGGGGAAATAGGGAAAGGGGAAATAGGGAGAGGAGGAAATAGGGAGAAGGCGGAAATAGGGAGAAGGGGGAAATAGGGAGAGGAGGAAATATGGAGAAGGTGGAAATAGGGAAAGGGGGAAATAGGGAGAGGAGGAAATAGGGAGAGAGGAAATGGGGAAATAGGGAAAGGGGGAATAGGGAGAAGGGGGAAATAGGGAGAAGGGGGAAATAGGGAGAGGGGGAAATAGGGAGAGGGGGAATAGGGAGAAGGGGGAAATAGGGAGAGGAGGAAATAGGGAGAGGGGGAATGGGGAAATAGGGAGAGGGGAAATAGGGAGAGGAGGAAACAGGGAGAAGGGGGAAATAGGGAAAGGGGGAATAAGGAGAAGGGGGAAATAGGGAAAGGGGAGAATAGGGAGAAGGGGGAAATAGGGAAAGGGGGAATAGGGAAAGGGGAAATAGCGAAGAGGGAAATAGGGAGAGGGGAATAGGGAAATAGGGAAAGGGGTGTAGGGAGAAGGGGGAAATAGGGAAAGGAGGAAATAGGGAGACGGGGAAATAGGGAAAGGGGAAATAGGGAAAGTGGGGAATAGGGAAAGGGGAAATAGGGAGAGGGGGAATATGGAGAAGGGGGAAATAGGGAGAGGATGAAATGGGAGAGGGGGAAATAGGGAGAGGATGAAATAGGGCAAGGGGGAATAGGGAGAGGGGGAATGGGGAAATAGGGAAAAGGGGATAGGGAGAAGGGGGAAATAGGGAGAGGGGGGAATTGGGAGAAGAGGGAAATAGGGAGAGGGGGAATAGGGAGAGGGGGAATAAGGAGAAGGGGGAAATAGGGGGAGGGGGAATAGGGAGAGGGGGGAATAGGGAGAAGGGGGGAATAGGAAAAGGATGAAGTAGGGAGGGGGGAAATAATGAAAGGGGGAAATAGGGAAAGGGGGAATAGGGAAAGGGTAAATAGGGAAAGGGGGAATAGGGAAAGGGGAAATAGGGAAAGGGGAATAGGGAAAGGGAAATAGGGAAAGGGGGAATGGGGAGAAGGGGGAAATAGGGAAAGGGGGGAAAAGGGAAAGGGGAGAATAGGGAAAGGGGGAATTGGGAGAAGAGGGAAATAGGGAGAAGGGGAAATAGCGAGAGGGGGAAATAGGGAGAGGGGAGAATGGGGAAAGGGGGTAGGGAGAAGGGGGAAATAGGGAAAGGGGGAATAGGGAAAGGGGAAATAGGGAGAGGTGGAAATAGGGAGAGGGGGAATGGGGAAATAGGGAGAGGGGAAATAGGGAGAGGAGGAAATAGGGAGAAGGGGGAAATAGGGAAATGGGGAATAGGGAGAAGGGGGAATAGGGAAAGGGGGGAATAGGGAGAAGGTGGAAATAGGGAAAGGGGGGAATAGGGAAAGGGGAAATAGGGATAGGGGAATAGGGAAAGGGGGAATAGGGAAAGGGGAAATAGGGAAAGGGGAAATAGGAAGAGGGGAAAATAGGGAGAGGGGGATAGGGAAATAGAGAAAAGGGAGAATAGGTGAAGGGGTAGGGAGAAGGGGGAAATAGGGAGAAGGGGGAAATAGGGAGGGGGAAATAGGGAGAGGAGGAAATAGGGAGAAGGGGGAAATAGGGAAAGAGAAATAGGGAAAGGGGGAATAGGGAGAAGAGGGAAATAGGGAAAGGGGGGAATAGGGAGAAGGGGGAAATAGGGAAAGGGGGAATAGGGACAGGGGAAATAGGGAAAGGGGGAATAGGGAAAGGGGAAACAGGGAAAGGGGAAATAGCAGGAGGGGAAAATAGGGAGAGGGGAATAGGGAAATAGAGAAAGGGGAGAATAGGTGAAGGGGGAATAGGGAGAAGGGGGAAATAGGGAAAGGGGGAATAGGGAAAGGGGTGAATAGGGAAAGGGGGAATTGGGAGAAGAGGGAAATAGGGAGAAGGGGAAATAGCGAGAGGGGGAAATAGGGAGAGGGGAGAATGGGGAAAGGGGGGTAGGAAGAAGGGGGAAATAGGGAAAGGGGGAATAGGGAAAGGGGAAATAGGGAAAGGGGAATAGGGAAAGGGGAAATAGGGAAAGGAGGAATAGGGAGAAGGCAGAAATAGGGAAAGGGGGGAATAGGGAGAAGGGGGAAATAGGGAAAGGGGGGAATAGGAACAGGGGAAATAGGGAAAGGGGGAATAGGGAGATGGGAAATAGGGAAAGGGGAAATAGCAGGAGGGGGAAATAGGGAGAGGGGAATACGGAAATAGGGAAAGGGGAGAATAGGGAAAGGGGGTAGGGAAAAGGGGGAAATAGGGAGAAGGGGGAAATAGGGAAAGGGTAAATAGGGAGATGAGGAAATAGGGAGAAGGGGGAAATAGGGAAAGGGGAAAATAGGGAGAGGAGGAAATAGGGAGAAGGGGAAATAGGGAAAGGGGGAAATTGGGAGAGGAGCAAATATGGAGAAGGTGGAAATAGGGAAAGGGGGAAATTGGGAGAGGAGGAAATAGGGAGAGAGGGAATGGGGAAATAGGGAAAGGGGGAATAGGGAGAAGGGGGAAATAGGGAGAAGGGGGAAATATGGAGAGGGGGAAATAGGGAGAGGGGGAATAGGGAGAAGGGGGAAATAGGGAGAGGAGGAAATAGGGAGAGGGGGAATGGGGAAATAGGGAGAGGGGAAATAGGGAGAGGAGGAAATAGGGAGAAGGGGGAAATAGGGAAACGGGGAATAGGGAGAAGGGGGAAATAGGGAAAGGGGGAATAGGGAGAAGGGGGAAATAGGGAGAGGAGGAAATAGGGAGAGGGGGAATGGGGAAATAGGGAGAGGGGAAATAGGGAGAGGAGGAAATAGGGAGAAGGGGGAAATAGGGAAACGGGGAATAGGGAGAAGGGGGAAATAGGGAAAGGGGGAATAGGGAGAAGGGGAAATAGGGAAAGGGGGAATAGGGAAAGGGGAAATAGGAAAAGGGGAATAGGGAGAAGGGGGAAATAGGGAAAGGGGGGAATGGGGAAAGGGGAGAATAGGGAAAGGGCGGAATTGGGAGAAGAGGGAAATAGGGAGAAGGGGAAATAGCGAGAGGGGGAAATAGGAAGAGGGGAGAATAGGGAAAGGGGGTAGGGAGAAGGGGGAAATAGGGAAAGGGGAAATAGCGAGAGGGGGAAATAGGAAGAGGGGAGAATAGGGAAAGGGGGTTGGGAGAAGGGGGAAATAGGGAAAGGGGGAAATAGGGAAAGGAGGAAATAGGGAGAAGGGGAAAGGGGGAAATAGGGAGAGGAGGAAATAGGGAGAAGGGGGAAATATGGAAAGGGGGAATAGGGAAAGGGGAAATAGGGAAAGGGGCAATAGGGAAAGGGGAAATAGCAAGAGGGGGAAATAGGGAGAGGGGAATAGGGAAATAGGGAAAGGGGAGACTAGGGAAAGGGGGGTAGGGCGAAGGGGGAAATAGGGAACGGGGGAAATAGGGAAAGGGGGAAATAGGGAGAAGGGGGAAATAGGGAAAGGGGGAAATAGGGCGAGGAGGAAATAGGGAAAAGGGGGAAATAGGGAAAGAGGAAATAGGGAGAGGAGGAAATATGGAGAAGGTGGAAATAGGGAAAGGGGGAAATAGGGAGAGGAGGAAATAGGGAGAGGGGGAATGGGGAAATAGGGAAAGGGGGAATAGGGAGAAGAGGAAATAGGGAGAAGGGGGAAATAGGGAGAGGAGGAAATAGGGAGAGGGGGAAATAGGGAGAGAGGGAAATAGGGAGAGTGGGAATATGGAGAAGGGGGAAATAGGGAGAGGAGGAAATAGGGAGAGGGGGAATGAGGAAATAGGGAGAGGGGGAATAGGGAGAGGAGGAAATAGGGAGAAGGGGGAAATAGGGAAAGGGGGAAATAGGGAGAGGAGGAAATAGGGAGAGGGGGAATGGGGAAATAGGGAAAGAGGGAATAGGGAAAGGAGGGAATAGGGAGAAGGGGGAAATAGGGAGAGGGGGAAATAGGGAGAGGGGGAATAGGGAGAAGGGGGAAATAGGGAAAGGGGGCATAGGGAGAAGGGGGAAATAAGGAGAGGGGGAATAGGGAAAATGGGGAAATTGGGAGAGGGAATAGGGAGAGTGGGAAATAGGGGGAAATAGGGAAATGGGTAAAAAAGGAAAAGGGGAAATAGGGAAAGGGAGAAATAGGTAGAGGGGGAAATAGGGAAAGGGGGAAACAGGGAAAGGGGAAATAGAGAAAGAGGGAAATAGAGAAAGAGGGGAAATAAGAAGAGGGGGAAATCAGGAGAGGGAGAAATAGGGAGAGGGGGAAATAGGGAGAGAGGTATTGGTCATAAATGTATCGAAGCAGTCACAGAAATGAATACTGTGGAAATGTAATGACTGAGATGTCGGTATGGTCAGCAGCCAATTTGTACACAGCAAGATCCCATCAACATCTACAGGCAAGGGAATGTAAACAAGTCAATACAAATAACAGAGGAACCACTTATACAATTATGTCACCCATGAAATCTTTTCCCCGTGGAGAGTCGGATAATTGGAGAGCAGATAATATAGATTTGACTGTACTCACCGTGAACCTTGAAGATGTATCAGTATTTTAATGTCTTAATGAAAATCTTTCAGGGGGAATCTGTTCCCAGTAAAGTTATCACACCACCATCTCAGCTGATGCATCTGCGGCAACTCCAACTTTTCATTACCATAGAATCTTTCGGCCCATCATCTTGCCCAGGTTCTTTTGCCATTTATCTCAAATCTGTGTCCTCTGGTTACCGACTGTTTTACTGACATTAGTTGAGGGATAAATATTGGCCAGGACATCCGGGACAACTCCCCTGCTTTTCTTCAAATTAGTGCCATGGGATATTTTACATCCACCTGAGAGAGCAGACTACCTGATTTTGTTGAATAACAAGCTTGTATAGTAATGTGTTGCTTAATGACCTCTCTTTGAATAATTTTATAAATCTACGAATGTTTTTAAAACAGTATAACAGTAACATCACTAAACTGTTACAGACAGAATTCAATCCTGGACATATATATATTATTATGTCTCTCTTGTAACAGGCAGACAACCGATGTCAACAGTACTGCACAAGTAACCAAATCAACTGTTTAACGTTGCATCCAAAAGAAGAAAGTTCTGACAGTGCAGCACTCCCTCAGTACTGCACTGGAGCACCAGCCAGGATTATGTGCTCAAGTCTCTGCAGTGGGACTTGAACCCACCACCTTTTGACTTAGAGATGTGAGTGCTACCCACTGAGCTACAGCATTGCAACATCCTGGGGCTTATAATTTCGACACAAACTACTGGAAGAGGGCTTGGCGACCTGTGTTTAATGCTGTGTTTATTCCCAGCTGGTGGCTGGGATCTCCCACATTGCAGCACAGCCTCTGTACTTCACTGGAGTGTCGAGCCCAGGAGCTCAAACCCTGGTAGGAACTTGAGCTGACCAACCTCCTGACACGACCAATTTATGCCAACAATCTGTTTCGCATGCGCCCAAAGACTCGTGAATAACTTGAGTCCCCAAATTTGAGTCAACAACAACTTGCATTTATATAGCGCCGTTAACATAGTAAAAGGCCCCAAGGCATTTCACAGGAGCGTAATTAGTCAAAATCTGACACCGAACCACATAAGGAGACGGTAGGCTTGGTCAAAGAGGTGGTGTTCAAGCAGCGGAGAGGTTTAGGGAGTGAGTTCCAGAGCTTGGCATTGTGCGTCATGTTCTAAGAACCTGCCCAGTATTGTGGCTCTGATATCACTGGGACATTGGACCACCCAACAGCCTCAGTGGTCAGTAGTTGGCCTCACTGCAACGTGACTGTGGCTGCTGCCTGTGTTACTGTAAGTCCGACCCAACATGTGACATCCAAGAACAAGGTCCGGGCTGACGCTCCAGTGCGGTGCTGAGGGAGCGCTCCACCGTCGAAGGTGCTGTCTTTTGGACGAGACTGAGGCCCCATCTGCCCTCTCAGGTGGACGTAAATATTCTATCTTGCTGCCACATTTCCTACATTACAACAGTGACTACACTTCAAAAAGCACTTCACTGGCTGTAAAGCCTTTTGGGACGTCCTGAGGTTGTGAATGGCACTATATAAATGCAGGTTCTTTCTTTATTCCCATGCTGTCCTATTGACTGACTGCTGTGCTACCCGTGGACTTTTACACGTCTAGTTGGTTAAGTCACAGCACGCAGCAGTTGCATGCGTGTCACCAAGAGCCCTACAGATCTCAAGTGCATCGATAGTGTGTGAAAATCCCCAAACAATAACCACACGACAAAAAGATCTGATTAAAGTCACGACAGACAACCACAGGCACCAACAGTCATGAATTAAAGCACTGTCAAAGCAGATGTGTTAGAAACAAAAAATTCTCCCAGACTCTAAATAACCCACTGCTGAACACATGGGGGTCGAAATTACCACTTTTTTGCAGCCTGTTATCGCCTCCGGGAAGCGCAATGGGGCACGATGGCCTTTCCACCCGAGGGTGGCCGGCGATGTCATCGTGGGCAATATTGCCCCCGAGATTTTGGGGGCGATTTGCCAGTAACGGCGCGCCCCGCAATTTGCGCCGATCACTTTGTGTCCCGCGAGCGGATGTCAATGCCTGCCTCGCGGGGCACTGACATCTGCCCGGGGCGCCCCTTAAAGGGGAGGCCGTGTGCGCCCCAGTCTGCCATTTTATTTGTTCGGTCGACTCTTTGGTCGGCCCGACAATAGCTGTACCTCGCGTCGACCAGGCCGCCATCATGCAGCCCAGCACTCCCTTTTGGTCACCGGCCGCTGGGCCGGTCGAGCGCGTCCCTAGTAGCCCAGTGGGGGACACCAAAGGGCCTGCAGAGCGCGCAGTGGCCCTCTCCTTTAACTGAAGCGAGGGTCCTTGTAGCCTCGCGGAGCTACTGTGTAGTGCTGATCTCTTCAACGTAATGCTGAACTGAGCGCCGCACTGATGCCCCAGGAGCGCCCCTTACAACGAGATGGAGCGCCTGAGACAACGTTCTGCCTCGTTTGAGGGGTGCAAAGCCCAATTTTACGCTGGGGGCGGGGCGGGACTTCCGTCCCGGATGGCGAAAGTCCCGAGCCTGGAAAGGTCCCCACCCCCAAATGAGGCGCGGGGCAATTTCAGCCCCATAGATTCATAAAGTCTTACAGCACAGACGGAGGCCAGAGATTAGTCTTTAATTCCTGGAGACTCGCGGACATTCCTGCAGGGTTGGCAACCCGAGTTTGATCAGCTTAAACTGATTTCCTAGTCTGTACCCTCACTTGCTCACCCAGAGCCATAATCACTGCATCACTGGCACTCTCAGAGCCCAGCGCACAGAAGGAGGGTTCGGCCTCTTCCCCCCGCCCCCCCAACACTTACACCCCTTCCAACGGTGGTGAGCCAAACCGAGCTACAATTTCATGCAGGCATCCATCTTACATCCTGTCAAAATGGCCGTTCTGAGCCTCAAGAGTGAGCATCTGCCGGCTATTCGAGCACAGTCAGCATCACAGCCAATCCTATCCCAACTTGATAGCACTTTTTAGTGGGTGTCGCTGCACAGGTATCAGAACCCCGCCGCCACCCCACCCACCTCCCCCCCCCACTCCCCCCACCTCACCCCCGCCTCAGAAAGAAAGACTTGCATTTATTGCACACCTTTCACAACTTCAGGACCTCCCAAAGCACTTTACATCCAGTGGGGTACTTTTGAAGTGTAGTCACTGTTGTAATGTAGGAAACCCAGCAGTAAATTTGTGCACAGCAAACTACCACAAACAGGCAGTGAGATAAATGACCAGATAATCTGTTTACAAGTGATGTTGGTTGAGCGATATTTGTAACCAGAACACCACTGCTCTTCTTCGAAAAAGTGCCATGGGATTTTTTATGTCCACCTGAGAGAGCATCAGTTTAACATCTCATCCGAAAGACGGCACTTCCAACAGTGCAGCACTCCCTCAATACTGTGCTACCAAAAGGAGTGTCAGCATGAATTAAATGCTGAACTCAGACTTGAACCCACAATCTTCTGACCCCGAGGTTGGAGTGCTACCCACTGAGCCAAGGCTGACTCAGTAGACCTTTTGACCAACTGTAGTACTGGCACTGTGGCTGAGGTCAGCTCACACAGTACAAAAACAAAACATCAAACCTTGGATCTCCCTATGCTGCCTTAACTGGTTAAGGCGGCCAAAGATGGAGTCCATCGCCTTCTAGTTTCTACAGAAAGCAGAAAAAAAATGAGTAAGCACGATGTCATAGAATCGTAGAAATTTACAGCACAGAAGGAAACCATTTGAGCCCATCGTGTCCGCTCCGGCCAACCAAGAGCTATCCAGCCCAATCCCACTTTCCAGCTCTTGGTCCGTAGCCCTGTAAGTTGCATCACTTCCAGTCCACATCCAGGTACTTTTTAAATGTGGTGAGGGTTTCTGCCTCTACCACCCTTTCAGGCAGTGAGTTCCACACCCAATGTCGGCATTGGCGACTCAAAGCGGCGATCGCTTTGTGAGCGGACATGTTAAAAATGACAGCGCCATTGCATTTCACCTTTGGGTCTGGGCTCTGAGCGGGTTGAACTTGCTCTTGCTAATCTTTGCGTTTTGTCGTCCTGTACTCTCGCACTGTCCCCACATCCTTGCCAAAGACGCACCTGGCACATCAGGTGTGTTGGCATGGTGAGTGGAGCGACCTGCGGTACAGAACAGCTGAAAGCCAGCCCCGGTTAGTAGACAGACTGCGGAGGAAATACAGCAGATCATAATCAGTGCTATTGAAGTGAGATCGAAGTGGTAGGCAATAAACATGCACCTTCAGAGCTCTCTGTAAACACTGCGTGCAAGGTGCAACATGCTTGTCTTGGCACCAAGCGAGAAACAATCAAAGCTGACATCCTACTTTGTGATGCATTTTAGAAGCAATCCCCAGGTGTGATCACCAGCATTGGAACAGGAGTAGGCCATTCAGCCCCTCGAACCTGTTCCGCTATTCATTTAGATCATGGCTGATCTGTATCTCAAATATACTTACAACAACAACAACTTGCATTTATATGGCGCCTTTAATGTAGTGAAACTCAAGAGTATTTTGAGATTTTTAAAAATTGACACAAGAACATAAGAAATAGGAACAGGAGTAGGCCATTTGACCCCTCGAGCCTGCTCCGTCATTCAATAAGATCATGGCAGATCTGATCATGGACTCAGCTCCACTTCCCTGCCCGCTTCCCATAATCCTTTATTCCCTTATCGCTCAAAAATCTGTCTATCATTGCCTTAAATATATTCAATGACCCAGCCTCCACAGCTCTCTGGGGCAGGAAATTCTACAGATTTACAACCCTCTGAGAGAAGAAATTCCTCCTCATCTCAGTTTTAAATGGGCGGCCCCTTATTCTAAGATCGTGCCCTCTAGTTCTAGTTTCCCCCATGAGGGGAAATACACTCTCTGTATCCATCTTGTCCAGCCCTCTCATTATCTTATATGTTTTGATAAGATCACCTTTCATTCTTCTGAACTCCAATGTGTATAGGCTCAACCTACTCAACCTATCCTCAAAAGTCAACCGCCTCATTTCTGGAATCAACCTAGTGAACCTTCTCTGAACAGCCTCCAATGCAAGTATATTCTTTCTTAAATACGGAGACCAAAACTGTACTTAGTACTCCAGGTGTGGCCTCACCAATACCCTGTACAGTTAGAGCAGGACTTCTTTGCTTTTATACTCCAACCCCCTTGCAATAAGGCCAATATTCCATTTGCCACAGAGCTACATAAGTATAAATTAACACAGGTGACCAAAAGCTTGGTCAAAGAGGTATGTTTTAAGGAGCATCTTGAAGGAGGAAAGAGAAGTAGAGAGGAGGAGAGGTTTAGGCAGGACGTTCCAGAGCTTGGGGCCTAGGCAACAGAAGGCCACCAATGGCTGGCGATTATAATCAGGGATGCACAGGAGGGCAGAATTAGAGGAGCGCAGACATCTTGGGAGGTTGTGGGACTGGAGGAGGTTACAGAGATAGGGAGGGGCGAGGCCATGGAGGGATTTGAAAATAAGGATGAGAATTTTGAAATCAAGGCATTACTTAACCGGAAGCCAATATAGGTCAGCGAGCACAGGGGTGATGGGTGAGCAGGACTTGGTGCGAGTTAGGACATGGGCAGCTGAGTTTTGGATCACCTCTAGTTTACGTAGGGTAGAATGTGGGAGACCAGCCAGGAGTGCGTTGGAATAGTCAAGTCTAGAGGTAACAATGGCAGGGATGAGAGCTTCAACAGTGGATGAGCTGAGGCTTTACCCACCTTTACTCCACATCCCTTGATACCCTTGCCTGACAAAAATCTATCGGTCTCAGGGTGGAGAGCTTCAATTGAACCCCAGCATCCACAGCCTTTTTGGGGAGCGAGTTGCAGGTTTCTACTACCCTGTGCATGGAAACTGTGCATTACCCAGTATAATGCTCCTGTGCATGTAAACCATCGTGTCATTCCTGGCTCCACCTCAAATTCTGGAAGAAACAAGGCTACCATTTTGGAATTTCCATCTTCCGTTGCTTGCCCCAGAAAGACGTTTAAGTTGAGAAACTTTTGTGAAGGACCAAGACTATCAGTGCAGTTACACAGAACAAAGAGTGAGAGAGAGTAGATGGCGAATCAGGAAACGGAGGTCAGGCCACACAAAGGCTGGCTTTCAGAGGCCGTCTGATCGTACGAGGAAAGGAATGCCGCCGAGGGAGGTAATGAGTTCCACAGTTTGGAGGTCCTGAGGTAAAATGAGTAGGAGATGGTACAATGGGTACACTGTGGGAGTGTAAGGAGGAGAAAGAGCACGAAAGGTGGAATATCTGGAGCAGGAGAGGAAAGTTCAGAAGAGCAAGGACCATAATAATAAAACAAGGGAAGCGATGATGCTTCTATTGCCAGGTTACATTCAAAATCCACCCCGAATACAAACAGTGACCCTTCCCTTGAGGAAGAGGCGGGCCTACAACAGCCCGAATACACAGTGTAGTGGTTCTGTTGCTGGATTCGCAATCTCTCCGGCCTTCCACCCTCTCACGGACTTTTCCTTTTGTTCTTTCCTCCCCTCCCCCCTTTACCGGCACCTGCACGTGCTTAAAACCTGTCATGTATGTATGCTTGGAGTTACTAGCCACCAGGTGGCACCACTGTCAGAGGTCATTGGGCTGTACTCATCTGTGTGTGGCCCAGGTATAAAAGCCAAGCCATCATGTAATGTAATCACTTTTTGGGCCCTAATAAAGCAGAGCCAGGTTTGTACCTGTGTTAGTTTACAGTATTCAGTCTATTGAGTTATTACATACATAACAAAACCTACCCCACATCGCTAACCGTTTCCAGTGTGAACGAAAGGTCAGCCCCTAAAACGTTAACTCTGTTTCTCTCTCCGTAGATGCTGCCTGGCCTGCTGAACATTTCCAGCATTTTTTGATATTATTTCAGATTTCCAGCATTCGCAGTATTTTGCTTTTGTATTACAGGTAGTAATCCAGAGGCCCAGACTAATAATCTAGATAACAACAACAACTTGTATTTCTATAGCATCTTTAAAGTAGTGAAATGTCCCAAGGCGCTTCACAGGAGTATTATGTGATAAATAGTTGACACTGAGCCGCATAAGTAGAAATTAGCGCCGGTGACCAAAAGCTTGGTCAAAGAGGAATGTTTTAATGACCATCTTGAAGGAGGAAAGGGAGGTAGAGAGGTGGCGAGGTTTAGACAGGGAGTTCCAGAGCTTGGGGCCTAGGTGACAGAAGGCACGGCCACCAACGGTTGAGCGATTATAATCAGGGATGCTCAGGAGGGCAGAATTAGAGGAGCGCAGACATCTCGGGGGGTTGTGGGGCTGGAGGAGATTACAGAGATAGGGAGGGGTGAGGCCATGGAGTTTAACTCCCGCCGTGCCTGTTTGAAAATTTGAATTCAGCTTTACTAGTATCAGTAAAAAATGACACAAAACTGTTGGATTATTGTAAAAACCCAACTTGTTCACTAATGTCCTATCGGGAGGGAAACCTGGTGTCTTGGCCCAGATGTGACTCCTGTCCCACACCAATGTGGTTGACTCTTCGTTGCCCTCTGTTAAGCAAGGATCTCGATCGAGCTCAGGCAGTAAATGCTGGCCTTGCCAGCGACACTCACATCCCGAGAATGAATAAGCAGTAGATTAGCCCAGTAAAAGATTAGACTTTGCCACTTGGTGTGTTTTAGTTCTGACTAATACACTGACCCGCCCCCCCTCCCGGCTCTTATCCGCCCTCCTCCCCCCTCCCCTAGTTACACGATTTCCTGCTGATTCAGGCACTCGTAGGCTGGCCTGCGTCCAGCCTGAAGCACAAAGAACACACTCAATCACGAAGATGCTTTAGATCTGCCCACAAGGACTCCTTGTTGTGGTACATTGTGGAGAATTTCAGACAAGCTGAATGACGCTGCAGGGCGAATAAACTAACCCTTTAACAGCCACTTAACATTGAAGCACATGCTAGAAACCTCAAGTGCCTGGCTCGAGAGGAGGCCTCAGATAGCTGATTAAAGTCAGGACATCGGTTGCCCTCCTCAGTGCCCCTGGAAGGGTCCGATACTCTTCTGGACGGCCTCTCACCTTCCACCCGTCATAAACCAAGTCCCGCTCACCCATCACCTTGGCTCCCGGTCCAGCAATGCCACAAATTTAAAATTCTCATCCTTGCGTTCAAATCCCTCCATGGCCTCGCCCCTCTCTATCTCTGTAACTTCCTCCGGCCCCACAGCTAATGTTCCCCTTATGCTGCATGGCCACGTGACTGCACTGCGCTCCAGGGAATCCCCCACAGCCAGCTTGCCGGCTTATACAATACAGAAACTGGGCACGCGCGGTACTTTGAATGGTCTGCGGAGCGACGGCAGAACAATAAGAGGGATCATTGCCTCCTCCAATTCTAGTCTCTTGTCCATCCCCCACACCCTTCGCCCCACCACTGGCAGCCGTGCTTTCAGCCATCTAGGCCCCAAGCTCTGGAATTCCCTCCGTAAACCTCTCCGCCTGTCTCCTCCTTGAAGACTTACCTCTTTGACCAAAGGTTTGGTCACCTCTCCTGGTATATCCTTTTGTGGCTCGGTGTCAGTGTTTGCCGGATTACGTTCCTGTGAGGCGCCTTGGGCCTTTTTAATATGTTAAAGGTGCTATATAAATGCAAGTTCTTGTTGTTGAAAGAGGGGAAATAGGCATAAATCCTATTCCTCAGCGCTGCTCACTAACCCTGTGGTAAAGTGCATGTTCAAGTGTGAGCAGACATCAGCTGAGGATAGAGCCAGGCTTTGTTGTTATGTCCCACACAGTCGAATACCCTGTCCACACTACATACCAAAGCACATGCTTGAAGGATGCCCATGTGGGTGAGGGACTGGGATGCACCAGGCATGGGAAAGAGTCAATGTCTACTGGGGGGACGGGGGCGGGGGAGGCGGGGGGAGGAACATGGGGAAAGAGGTTGGCACTCAACACAGATAGAAAGATGAAGGAAATAATTGTAATGACTCAAGAGACTTGATACTGTAAACTGCCTCAGGTGTAAACCTGATCCAACTTTATTCACACCCAAAAGTACCCACGTGACATAGTACCCGCGCTTATATACCAGTGACAGCCCGATGACCTCCGACAGTGGCGCCTTCTGGTGTCTGGTGACCCTAAACATCAATACATAACACTAATAAGACAAGAGTAAGGGCCACAACTCAAGGACAGTCTTCAAAGAGACAGTCTCAGAACCAAGCCCCTTGTCCAAGAGGAAGGGTATGCCTCAAAGAGTGCACCAGAGAAGGTAGTTCTCACTGTCAGAATACCCACTGCAGGGAAAGCCTTGTAACAGGCTCCTTTAAACAACAGAGGAGTGTCTCCAAGTGAGGAACCATTTTACAGAGTGAATCATATCATCGAGGACTCCTGTTACAGAGGGAGTGCCAAAGACTGAAATGCTTTTAAAAAGTGGTTACAAAGAAACTATCCTTAACTAAGGGTAGAGAGACAAAAAGAGATAGAATGATAGATGTAGAGAGACACAGAGACAGCGGTAGAGGTAGAGAGACACAGAGATAGAGAGATAGAGGTAGAGAGACACACAGAGATAGAGAGATAGAGGTAGAGAGACACAGAGATAGAGGTAGAGAGACATATAGAGATAGAGATAGAGGGAGAGAGACACACAGAGATAGAGAGATAGAGGTAGAGAGACACAGAGATAGAGGTAGAGAGACATATAGAGATAGAGATAGAGGGAGAGAGACACACAGAGATAGAGAGATAGAGGTAGAGAGATAGACAGAGATAGAGATATAGAGGTAAAGAGACTAACAGAGATAGAGAGATAGAGAGACACATAGAGATAGAGAGATAGAGGTAGGGAGACACCGACAGAGATAGAGAGATAAAGGTAGAGACACAGAGACAGAGGTAGAGGTAAAGAGACACAGAGATAGAGAGATAGAGGTAGAGGGAAACATAGAGATAGAGGCAGAGAACCACAGACAGATAGGGAGAGAGAAATGCAGAGATAGAGGGGGAGAGACCCAGAGAGACCAAGAGAGATAGAGGGAGAGAAACACAGAGACAGACAATAGAAACACAAATAAACATGAAATATAAGAGAAGCTCGAAGAGAGAGAGGCAGAGAGAGATGCAGACTGAGACAGACAGAGAGAGAAGGGTGCAGAGAGAAATAGAGACAGAGACAGAGATGCAGAGAGAGAGAGAGAGACAGAGAGATATGTGCAGAGAGACAAGGAGAGGCAAAGAGAGAGAGAGATATGCAGAGAGACAAGGGAGAGACAGAGAGAGAGAGAGATGCAGAGAGAGATAGACAGAGAGATGTGCAGAGAGAGAGAGATGCAGAGAGAGAGGCAGAGAGAGAGAGCGAGAGATATGTGCAGAGAGAGAGAGAAGGGAGAGAGGCAGAGAGAGAGAGACAAAGAGACAGGCAGAGAGAGAGAGAGAGACAGTGACACAGAGAGAGACAGAGAGAGATGCAGGGAGAGAGAGACGGACAGAGAGAGAGAGGGGCAGAGGGAGAGATGCAGGGAGAGAGACAGACAGAGACAGAGAGAGATGTGCAGAGAAAGAGAGACAGAGAGGCAGAGAGAGAGATGCAGTGAGAGAGAGGGAGACAGAGACAGAGAGATGCAGAGAGACAGAGAGAGCAGTGCAGAGAGAGAGAGAGAGAGAGAGGTGAGTGATCAAATCCAAACAACGTTTATGTTAATAGAATTGCTGAAAATAATGTACAGCATAATACAAACCACAACACAGCTTTGAACCACAACAGGACAACATGTCCTAACAAAACCCACAGACACCTAGCAGTGTTCACTGTCAGAAGACTGCAGGAACTCATCACGATTGAGGTTCGAAGTTGTTTTGATGATCCAGCAGCGAGCAGGACAGGACAAGACTGTGGGACTCCAGGGTGGACCCCCGCGGGGCTGTGTCCTGAGCTGGCAGTAGGGGCCCCGCGAGGGATCTCAGTGCCCCCTGGGCCGGCGCAGCGAAACACCAGCCCACCTTCTCATGATTGCTGGAGCCGTGGCTCAAGTGGTGCCACTCTCACAGGGAGCATTGAACCGCAGCCCATCAATGAGTCAATGACCCAGGGGAGCAGGGTGACAGCGGCCAAGAATTAAAGCCCATTTTTAAGAGAGCTGTTACACAATGTTCTCGGCTTAATTAATCTTTTATTTTGCTTTGTTTTGTTATATTTTCTTCCCTTCTCCTCATCAATTATCTCCCTGAGTGGAGAGAGAAAGAGAACAGATCAGGGCAATAAATCATCACAGGCCGCTCTGCCAGACAGTTTCACACAAAACTCATAGAAAAGTGGGATGTTGGGCATGGAGTAAATCCCCCTCCACACCGTCCCATCACACACTCCCAGGACAGGTACACACGGGTTAGATACAGAGTGGAGCTCCCTCTATGCCATCCCATCAAACACTCCCAGGACAGGTACAGCACGGGTTAGGTACAGAGTATAGCTCCCTCTACACCGTCCCATCAAACACTCCCAGGACAGGTACAGCATGGGTTAGATACAGAGTGGAGCTCCCTCTACACTGTCCCATCAACACTCACAGGGAAAGTACAGCACAGCTTAGATACACAGTAAAGCTCCCTCTACACCGTCCGATCAACACTCACAGGACAGGTACAGCACGGGTTAGATACAGGGCAAAGCTCCCTCTACACTGCCCCATCAACACGTCCAGGACAGGTACAGCACGGGTTAGATACAGAGTAAAGCTCCCTCTACACTGCCCTATCAACACTCCCAGGACAAGTACTGTTATGTATGCAACACCTTGTAACCAGCATTCTACCGCCACCAGAGAGCGCATCTGTTGGAGTCCCAAGGGATCCCACCATCCTATGGGAGCACTGTATATAAGCAGGCCTCCCATGCTGTGCCAGCACTGTGGAGTCAGAATCAAGAGACTACGGTCACATTTACAGTACTCAGTCACATTGCTTTACTTGAGACATAACAACTGGCAACGAGTAATAGATAACAAACCATCATTCAAAAATGCAAAGTACTGTCAGTATCCTGGAGAAATTTTCAGAAGGTGATGATTGGGAGGCCTTCGTGGAGCGACTCGACCAATACTTTGTGGCCAACGAGCTGGAAGGGAATGTGAACGCTGCCAAACGAAGGGCGATCCTCCTCTGGGACGACATCCGAGCACTTTCGTCCGTCGACGACGCCTCATGTGCCCAGGTTTTGAACAAGTTCCCATCGTTATTTGAGCCTGGCATCGGAAATTTCTCTGGGGCGAAGGTGCAGATCCACTTGGTTCCCAGTGCACAACCCATCTACCACAAGGCACGTGCGGTACCATATATGATGCGAAATAAAGTGGAGATTGAGCTGGACAGGCTGCAACGAGAAGGCATCATCGCGCCGGTTGAGTTCAATGAGTGGGCCAGTCCAATTGTTCCAGTTCTCAAGGGCGTTGACACGGTCAGAATTTGTGGGGACTATAAAGTAACGATTAACCGTTTTTCGCTGCAGGACCAGTACCCGCTACCCAAGGCAGACGACCTATTGCGACGCTGGCAGAAGGGAAGGGAAGACGTTCACCAAGTTGGACCTGACCTCGGCCTACATGATGCAGGAGCTAGCTGAATCTTCGAAAGGCCTCACCTGCATCAACACACACAAAGGTCTGTTCATTCTACAATAGATGCCCGTTTGGGATTCGATTGGCCGCGGCTATTTTTCAAAGGAACATGGAGAGTCTGCTAAAGTTGGTTCCGCGCACCGTAGTTTTCCAGGACAACATATTGATCACAGGTCGGGACACCATCGAATACTTGCAGAATCTGGAAGAGGTTCTAAGTTGGCTAGATCGTGTGGGACTCAGGTTGAAACGCTCGAAGTGTGTTTTCCTGGCGGCGGAGGTCGAGTTCTTAGGGAGAAGAATCGCGGCAGACGGCATCAGACCCACCGACGCCAAGGCGGAGGCCATCAAGAACGCGCCAAGACCACAGAACGTGACAGAGCTGCGGTCGTTCCTGGGACTCCTCAATTATTGTAGTAATTTCCTACTCGGGTTAAGCACCCTGCTAGAACCTCTACATGTGTTGCTATGCAAGGGAGATGACTGGGTATGGGGGAAATCACAAAAGACTGCTTTTGAGAAAGCCAGAAATCTGTTATGTTCCAACAAACTGCTTGTTCTGTATGACCCATGTAAACATTTAGTGCTAGCTTGCGATGCGTCTTCGTACGGGGTCGGGTTACAACAAGCCAACGAATCGGGAACATTGCAATTGGTCGCTTATGCGTCCAGGAGTTTGTCCAAGGCCGAAAGGGCCTACAGCATGGTTGAAAAAGAAGCTCTGGTATGCGTTTACGGGGTGAAAAAAATACACTAGTATCTGTTTGGGCTTAAGTTCAAGTTAGAAACTGACCATAAGCTGCTCATATCACTATTCTCAGAGAGCAAAGGTATTAATACCAATGCCTCTGCTCGCATCCAAAGATGGGTGCTCATGCTGTCTGCCTATAACTATATAATTCGCCACAGGCCAGGCACAGAGAACTGCACTGATGCTCTCAGTCGGCTACCATTGCCCACCACCAGGGTAGAAATGGCACAGCCTGTAGAATTGCTCTTGGTGATGGATGCATTTGAAAACGAAAAGTCACCCATTACGGCTCGCCAGATCAGGACCTGGACCAGCCAGGATCCTTTACTGCCCCTTGTAAAAAATTGTGTTCTCCATGGGAACTGTTCCAGCATCCCAGCTGAGATGCATGAAGAGATCAAGCCATTCCAGCGGCGCAAAGACGAAATGTCCATACAGTCAGACTGTCTTTTGTGGGGTAATCGCCTGGTTTTGCCTAAGAAAGGTAGGGAAACGTTTATACGTGACCTACACAGTACCCACCCAGGCATAGTAATGATGAAAGCTATAGCTAGATCCCATGTGTGGTGGCCCGGCATCGACTCAGATTTGGAGTTTTGGGGGCGCCAATGCAAAACTTGCTCTGAACTAACCAATGCACCCAGACAGGCACCGCTAAGTTTGTGGTCATGGCCCTCCAAACCATGGTCAAGGATCCACGTTGACGTCGCTGGCCCGTTTCTAGGCAAAATATTCTTGGTTGTTGTGGATGCTTATTCAAAATGGATTGACTGTATAATAATGGCTGTAAGCACGTCCACTGCCACCATCAAAAACCTATGAGCCATGTTTGCCATGCGCGGCGTGCCTGATGTCCTTGTCAGCGACAATGGGCAGGACTGGATCCAATGTCCTGGGGAGGGGGTGTTTGCTAGTGCTGGTTGGGAGGAGTTAAACTAATATAGCAGGTGGATGGGAACCTATGCAGGGAGACAGAGGGAAATAAAATGGAGGCAGAAGCAAAAGATAGAAAGGATAATAGTAAAAGTGGAGGGCAGAGAAACCCAAGGCAAAAATCAAAAAGGGCCACATTACAGCAAAATTCTAAAGGGGCAAAGTGTGTTAAAAAGACAAGCCTGAAGGCTCTGTGCCTCAATGCGAGGAGTATTCAGAATAAGGTGGACGAATTAACTGCGCAGACAGCAGTTAACGGGTATGATGTAATTGGCATCATGGAGACATGGCTCATAGAAACATAGAAACATAGAAAATAGGTGCAGGAGCAGGCCATTCAGCCCTTCTAACCTGCACCGCCATTCAATGAGTTCATGGCTGAACATGAAACTTCAGTACCCCCTTCCTGCTTTCTCGCCATACCCCATGATCCCCCGAGTAGTAAGGACTTCATCTAACTCCCTTTTGAATATATTTAGTGAATTGGCCTCAACTACTTTCTGTGGTAGAGAATTCCACAGGTTCACCACTCTCTGGGTGAAGAAGTTTCTCCTCATCTCGGTCCTAAATGGCTTACCCCTTATCCTTAGACTGTGACCCCTGGTTCTGGACTTCCCCAACATTGGGAACATTCTTCCTGCATCCAACCTGTCCAAACCCGTCAGAATTTTAAACGTTTCTATGAGGTCCTCTCTCACTCTTCTGAACTCCAGTGAATACAAGCCCAGTTGATCCTGTCTTTCTTGATAGGTCAGTCCCACCATCCCGGGAATCAGTCTGGTGAATCTTCGCTGCACTCCCTCAATAGCAAGAACGTCCTTCCTCAAGTTAGGAGACCAAAACTGTACACAATACTCCAGGTGTGGCCTCACCAAGGCCCTATACAACTGTAGCAACACCTCCCTGCCCCTGTACTCAAATCCCCTCGCTATGAAGGCCAACATGCCATTTGCTTTCTTAACCGCCTGCTGTACCTGCATGCCAACCTTCAATGACTGATGTACCATGACACCCAGGTCTCGTTGCACCTTCCCCCTTCCTAATCTGTCACCATTCAGATAATAGTCTGTCTCTCTGTTTTTACCACCAAAGTGGATAACCTCACATTTATCCACATTATACTTCATCTGCCACGCATTTGCCCACTCACCTAACCTATCCAAGTCACTCTGCAGCCTCATAGCATCCTCCTCGCAGCTCACACTGCCACCCAACTTAGTGTCATCCGCAAATTTGGAGATACTACATTTAATCCCCTCGTCTAAATCATTAATGTACAATGTAAACAGCTGGGGCCCCAGCACAGAACCTTGCGGTACCCCACTAGTCACTGCCTGCCATTCTGAAAAGTACCCATTTACTCCTACTCTTTGCTTCCTGTCTGACAACCAGTTCTCAATCCACGTCAGCACACTACCCCCAATCCCATGTGCTTTAACTTTGCACATTAATCTCCTGTGTTGGACCTTGTCGAAAGCCTTCTGAAAGTCCAAATATACCACATCAACTGGTTCTCCTTTGTCCACTTTACTGGAAACATCCTCAAAAAATTCCAGAAGATTTGTCAAGCATGATCTCCCTTTTACAAATCCATGCTGACTTGGACCTATCATGTCACCATTTTCCAAATGCGCTGCTATGACATCCTTAATAATTGATTCCATCATTTTACCCACTACTGAGGTCAGGCTGACTGGTCTATAATTCCCTGCTTTCTCTCTCCCTCCTTTTTTAAAAAGTGGGGTTACATTGGCTACCCTCCACTCGATAGGAACTGATCCAGAGTCAATGGAATGTTGGAAAATGACTGTCAATGCATCCGCTATTTCCAAGGCCACCTCCTTAAGTACTCTGGGATGCAGTCCATCAGGCCCTGGGGATTTATCGGCCTTCAATCCCATCAATTTCCCCAACACAATTTCCCGACTAATAAAGATTTCCCTCAGTTCCTCCTCCTTACTAGACCCTCTGACCCCTTTTATATCCGGAAGGTTGTTTGTGTCCTCCTTAGTGAATACTGAACCAAAGTACTTCTCCAATTGGTCTGCCATTTCTTTGTTCCCCGTTATGACTTCCCCTGATTCTGACTGCAGGGGACCTACGTTTGTCTTTACTAACCTTTTTCTCTTTACATACCTATAGAAACTTTTGCAATCCGCCTTAATGTTCCCTGCAAGCTTCTTCTCGTATTCCATTTTCCCTGCCCTAATCAAACCCTTTGTCCTCCTCAGCTGAGTTCTAAATTTCTCCCAGTCCCCAGGTTCGCTGCTATTTCTGGCCAATTTGTATGCCACTTCCTTGGCTTTAATACTATCCCTGATTTCCCTAGATAGCCACGGTTGAGCCACCTTCCCTTTTTTATTTTTACGCCAGACAGGAATGTACAATTGTTGTAATTCACCCATGCGGTCTCTAAATGTCTGCCATTGCCCATCCACAGTCAACCCCTTAAGTATCATTCGCCAATCTATCTTAGCCAATTCACGCCTCATACCTTCAAAGTTACCTTTCTTTAAGTTCTGGACCATGGTCTCTGAATTAACTGTTTCATTCTCCATCCTAATGCAGAATTCCACCATATTATGGTCACTCTTCCCCAAGGGGCCTCGCACAATGAGATTGTTAATTAATCCTCTCTCATTACACAACACCCAGTCTAAGATGGCCTCCCCCCTAGTTGTTTCCTCGACATATTGGTCTAGAAAACCATCCCTTATGCACTCCAGGAAATCCTCCTCCACCGTATTGCTTCCAGTTTGGCTAGCCCAATCTATGTGCATATTAAAGTCACACATTATAACTGCTGCACCTTTATTGCATGCACTCCTAATTTCCTGTTTGATGCCCTCCCCAACATCACTACTACTGTTTGGAGGTCTGTACACAACTCCCACTAACGTTTTTTGCCCTTTAGTGTTCTGCAGCTCTACCCATATAGATTCCACATCATCCAAGCTAATGTCTTTCCTAACTATTGCATTAATCTCCTCTTTAACCAGCAATGCTACCCCACCTCCTTTTCCTTTTTTTCTATCCTTCCTGAATGTTGAATACCCCTGGATGTTGAGTTCCCAGCCCTGATCATCCTGGAGCCACGTCTCCGTAATCCCAATCACATCATATTTGTTAACATCTATTTGCACACTTAATTCATCCACCTTATTGCGGATACTCCTTGCATTAAGACACAAAGCCTTCAGGCTTGTTCTTTTAACACCCTTTGTCCTTTTAGAATTTTGCTGTACAGTGGCCCTTTTTGTTCTTTGCCTTGGATTTCTCTGCCCTCCACTTTTCCTCATCTCCTTTCTGTCTTTTGCTTTTGCCTCCTTTTTGTTTCCCTCTGTCTCCCTGCATAGGTTCCCATCCCCCTGCAATATTAGTTTAACTCCTCCCCAACAGCACTGGCAAACACTCCCCCTAGGACATTGGTTCCGGTCCTGGCCAGGTGCAGACCGTCCGGTTTGTACTGGTCCCACCTCCCCCAGAACCGGTTCCAATGCCCCAGGAATTTGAATCCCTCCCTGCTGCACCACTGCTCAAGCCACGTATTCATCTGCGCTATCCTGCGATTCCTACTCATACTAGCACGTGGTACTGGTAGCAATCCCGAGATTACTACTTTTGAGGTCCTACTTTTTAATTTAGCTCCTAGCTCCTTAAATTCTTTGGCTCCAGGGTGACCAAGGCTGGGAACTCTACGTCCAGGGGTATTCAACATTTAGGAAGGATAGGCAGAGAGGAAAAGGAGGCGGGGTGGCGTTGCTGGTTAAAGAGGAAATTAATGCAATAGTAAGGAGGGACATTAGCCTGGATGATGTGGAATCGGTATGGGTGGAGCTACGGAATACCAAGGGGTTGAAAACGCTAGTGGGAGTTGTGTACAGACCAGCAAACAGTAGTAGTGAGGTTGGGGACAGCATCAAACAAGAAATTAGGGATTCATGCAATAAAGGTACAGCAGTTATCATAGGTGACTTTAATCTACATATTGATTGGGCTAACCAAACTGGTAGCAATGCGGTGGAAGAGGATTTCCTGGAGAGTATTAGGGATGGTTTTCTCGACCAATACATCGAGGAGCCAACTAGAGAGCTGGCCATCCTAGATTGGGTGATGTGTAATGAGAAGGGACTAATTAGCAATTTTGTTGTGCAAGGCCCCTTGGGGAAGAGTGATCATAATATGGTAGAATTCTTTATTAAGATGGAGAGTGACACAGTTAATTCGGAAATAGGGTCCTGAACTTAAGGAAAGGTAACTTCGACGATATGAAGTGTGAATTGGCTAGAATAGACTGGCAAAGGATACTTAAAGGGTTGACAGTGGATAAGCAATGGCAAACATTTAAAGATCATATGAATGAACTTCAGCAATTGTACATCCCTGTCTGGAGTAAAAATAAAACAGGGAAGGTGGCTCAACCGTGGCTAACAAGGGAAATTAAGGATAGTATTAAAACCAAGGAAGAGGCATATAAATTGGCTAGAAAAAGCAACAAACCTGAGGACTGGGAGAAATTTAGAATTCAACAGAGGAGGACGAAGGGTTTAATTAAGAGGGGGAAAATAGAGTACGAGAGGAAGCTTGCAGGGAACATAAAAACTGACTGCAAAAGCTTCCATAAATATGTGAAGAGAAAAAGATTAGTGAAGACAAATGTAGGTCCCTTGCAGTCGGATTCAGGTGAATTTATAATGGGGAACAAAGAAATAGCAGACCAATTGAACAAATACTTCGGTACTGTCTTCACGAAGGAAGACACAAATAACCTTCCGAACGTACTCGGGACAGTGGGTCTAGTGAGAAGGAGGAACTGAAGGATATCCTTATTAGGCGGGAAATTGTGTTCGGGAAATTGATGGGATTGAAGGCTGATAAATCCCCGGGGCCTGATGGTCTACATCCCAGAGTACTTAAGGAAGTGGCCTTAGAAATAGTGGATGCATTGGTGATCATTTTCCAACAGGCTATCGACTCTGGATCAGTTCCTATGGACTGGAGGGTAGCTAATGTAACACCACTTTTTAAAAAAGGAGGGAGAGAGAAAACGTGTAATTATAGACCGGTTAGCCTGACATCAGTAGTGGAAAAAATGTTAGAATCAATCATTGAGGATGAAATAGCAGTGCATTTGGAAAGCAGTGACAGGATCGGTCCAAGTCAGCATGGATTTATGAAAGGGAAATCGTGCTTGACGAATCTTCTGGAATTTTTTGAGGATGTAACGAGCAGAGTGGACAAGGGAGAACCAGTGGATATGGTGTATTTGGACTTTCAAAAGGCTTTTGACAAGGTCCCGCACAAGAGATTGGTGTGCAAAGTCAAAGCGCATGCTATTGGGGGTAATGTGCTGACGTGGATAGAGAATTGGTTGGCAGACAGGAAGCAGAGAGTCGGGATAAATGGGTCCTTTTCAGAATGGCAGGCAGTGACTAGTGGAGTGCCGCAGGGCTCAGTGCTGGGGCCCCAGCTCTTTACAATATACATTAACGATTTGGATGAAGGAATTGAGTGTAATATCTCCAAGTTTGCAGATGACACTAAACTGGGTGGCAGTGTGAGCTGTGAAAGGGATGCTAAGGGGCTGCAGGGTGACTTGGACAGGTTAGGTGAGTGGGCAAATGCATGGCAGATGCAGTATAATGTGGATAAATGTGAGGTTATCCATTTTGGGGGCAAAAACACGAAGGCAGAATATTATCTGAATGGCGGCAGATTAGGAAAAGGGGAGGTGCAACGAGACTTGGGTGTCATGGTACATCAGTCATTGAAGGTTGGCATGCAGGTACAACAGGCGGTGAACAAGGCAAATGGTATGTTGGCCTTCATAGTTAGGGGATTTGACTATAGGAGCAGGGAGGTCTTACTGCAGTTGTACAGGGCCTTAGTGAGGTTTCACCTGGAATATTGTGTTCAGTTTTGGTCTCCTAATCTGAGGAAGGACGTTCTTGCTATTGAGCGAGTGCAGCGAAGGTTCACCAGACTAATTCCAGGGATGGCTGGACTGTCATATGAGGAGAGACTGGATCATCTGGGCCTTTATTCACTGGAGTTTAGAAGGATGAGTGGGAATCTCATAGAAACGTATACAATTCTGACGGGACTGGACAGGTTAGATGCGGGAAGAGTGTTCCCGATGTTGGGGAAGTCCAGAACCAGGGGACATAGTCTTAGGATAAGGGGTAGGCCATTTAGGACTGAGATGAGGAGAAACCTCTTCACTGAGAGAGTTGTTAACCTGCGGAATTCCCTGCCGCAGAGAGTTGTTGATGCCAGTTCATTGGATATATTCAAAAGGGAGTTAGATAATGGCCCTTACAGCTAAGGGAATCAAGGGGTATGGAGAGAAAGCAGGAAAGGGGTACTGAGGGAATGACCAGCCATGATCTTATTGAATGGCGGTGCAGGCTCGAAGTGCTGAATGGCCTACTCTTGCACCTATTGTCTATGTTTCTATGTTTCACCAGCGCTGAATTCAAGGAATTCATGACCCGCAATGGGATCAAGCATATCACATCTGCCCCGTTCAAGCCCACATCTAACGGCCAGTCCAAACCACAAAGCTGGAATCATCATGCCCAGCAGCCCAGCAAGGCCAGCGAAGGCTCAACCAATTCACTGGCACCTGTGTTTGTACCAAGACGATCGACTAAGAAGCGGAAAGCCCCAGATCATCTCATCCTGTAAATAAGTGTACTATTGACTTTGGGGGGGAATGATGTTATGTATGCAACACCTTGTAACCAGCATTCTACCGCCACCAGAGGGCGCATCTGTTGGAGTCCCAAGGGATCCCAGCATCCCTTGTGAGCACTGCATATAAGCAGGCCTCCCATGCTGTGCCAGCACTCTGGAGTCAGAATAAAGAGACTAAGGTCACACTTACTCAAGTCTACAGTACTCAGTCACATTGCTTTATTTGAGACATAACAGGTACAACATGGGTTAGATACAGAGTAACACTCCCTCTACACTGTCCCATCAACACCTCCAGGGCAGGTATAGCACGGGCTAAATACAGAGTAAAGCTCCCTCTACACTGTCCCATCAACACTTACAGGGCAGGTAAAGCATGGGTTCGATACAGAGTAAAGCTCCCTCTACACTGTTCCATCAACACTTACAGGGCAGGTAAAGCATGGGTTCGATACAGAGTAAAGCTCCCTCTACACTGTCCCATCAAACACTCCCAGAGTAGGTACAGTGCGGTTTGATACAGAGTAACTCTCCCTCTACACTGTCCCATCAAACACCCCCACAGCAGGTAAAAGTATAGGTTCGATACAGACTAAAGTTCCCTCAACATCATGCCATCAAACACTCCCAGGGCAGGTACAGTACGGGGTTAGATACAGAGTAAAGCTCCCTCTATACTGTCCCATCACACAGTCCCAGGGCAGGTACAGCACAGGGTTAGATACAGAGTAAAGCTCCCTCTACACTGTCCCATCAGACACTCCCAGGGCAGGTACAGCACGGGTTAGATACAGAGTAAAGCTCCCTCTATACTGTCCCATCACACAGTCCCAGGGCAGGTACAGCACGGGGTTAGATGCAGAGTAAAGCTCCCTCTATACTGTCCCATCACACAGTCCCAGGGCAGGTACAGCACGGGGTTAGATGCAGAGTAAAGCTCCCTCTACACTGTCCCATCACACACTCCCAGGGCAGGTACAGCACGGGTTAGATACAGAGTAAAGCTCCCTCTACACTGTCCCATCAGACACTCCCAGGGCTGGTATGGAATGGTTTCCTAATGCAGCATAAACATTAATTAGGAACATTGGAACAGAAGTAGGTCATTCAGCTCCTCAATTAGATCATGGCTGACCATTACATCAGCTCCAGTTACCTGCCTTAGCTCCATATCCCTGAAACCCTTATTTAAGAATAGTTGCATTAAAAAAAGACAAAGGGGGTGACTCAAACCTTACCCAGGCGAGGGGTCAATTAAACTCGACCAAGTGACTTACTTGCTGGTGTCCTGCAAGGGTGCAACCATCTTCCATGTTAATCTGCTCTTGTGAGCATGGGCACCTTCCTGAAGCTAGCGAGGTCCTGCATTTATCATCAGCGGGCACGGACTGCAAATTAACTCTTTCCCACCAGGTGAAGCCAGCGGGAAGCAGATCAGGGACAGAAGAGGGCATTTAAAGAAAGTTATTTCATGTTCTTTACATGGCCAGGAGTGCTCCACAAGGGCCAGGATAGGAGAGTCCAAAACTAGGCCTCATAAATTTAACATAGTCACTAATAAATCCAAAAGGGAACTCAGGAGAAACTTCTTTACCCAGAGAGTGGTTAGATTGTGGAACTCGCTACCACAGGGAATGGTTGAGATGAATAGCACATTTAAGGGGAAGCTCAATAAGTACATGAGAGAGAAAGGAATAGAAGAATATGCTGACAGGGTTAGAGAAAGAAAGAATGACTTGGATTTATATAGCACCTTTCACGACCATTGGGCATCTCAAAGCACCACTGAAGTACTTTTGGAGTGTAGTCACTGTTGTAATGTGGGAAACACGGCAGCCAATGTGCGCACAGCAAGCTCCTACAATCAATGTGATAATGACCAGATAATCTGTTTTTTTGTTATGTTGATTGAGGGATAAATACTGCCCAGGACACCGGGGATAACTCCCCTGCTCTTCATCGAAATAGTGCCGTAGGATCTTTTATGTCCATCTGAGAGAGCAGACGGGGCCTCGGTCTAACATCTCATCCGAAAGATGGCTCCTCCGACAGTGCTGCACTGGAGTGTCAGCCTAGATTTTTTTGAGCTCAAGTCCCTGGAGTGGATCTTGAACCCACAACCTGTGACTCAGAGGCAAGAGTGCTACCCACTGAGCCACAGCTGGCACTAGAGTGGGAGGAGGCTCGTGTTGAACATAAACACCGGAATAGACCAGTTGGGCCAAATGGCCTGTTTCTGTGCTGTCAATTCTATGTCATTCCATGGATTAGCCATTCCCATCACTATCCAGTGATCCCCCACCTCTCCCACTCTCCCCTCCCAGAAAGGAGCTAGCGTGAAATTCTGATGAGGACATGAATGGGCTACGAGGCCCGCCACAGTTGAATAGATGTCGCGTGCGACAATACTGCCTGTGGATCTTCACCCCGGCGAGAGATGGCCATTCAAGGGGAAAATAGGGCAAGCAAAATAATTAGAAGAAAAAAATAAATAACCACTCGAAGGAAACAGCCGAAGGCCTCTACAAAGGAAGCACCTTAAACAAAGAGCTTTAGATTTCTGGATTCTGCTGACTACACAGAACAGAGTGCACCAGTACCTTGCCTCCCCCACCTCACTGGAATAACTTTACCAAGCGTAACATCAATGGCTGGAGAAAGCATTGAGAAGCAGTCCGAGACTTGGCATGGCAGGAGGCTGATTAAAGTTAGAATCCCTGGGAGGGGGCCCCCTTTAAATATCACGATAGTAATCTGTACATTTCCCTTTATGGCCTCAGCCCTCCCTCCCTCTCTCTCTCTCTTTCCCCCCTCCCCAATACACGCACAACGACACAGACTGAATGAACTGCACTGCATAGAACGAAGTGCCGAATTCAGCTTTTCCCTCTGTGTCAGCTAAAAATAGTCGGACTGCAACACTTTGTCCTGCCTCCTGGTTCGTGATTAATTCAGCCACTCGGGCCAACGAAAGCCAACAGACAATAATGAATAGAAACCTGCCTTGTACACACATTGATCAGATTCCTGATATATGCTACCGTCCCTCAGTGAAGTTTGGCACTGATTTATGTTTAACAAGAGGACAGATAGGCATTGATATCAGGATTGGGTTTTCACAAATTTGGGAGCTCTTTACACCACCTCTCCCCTACCTCCCATAGCTCAGTGACTAAATCAATAACTTGCGTTTACATAGCACCGTTAATGTAGTAAAATGTCCCAAGGCACTTCACAGGAGTGTTATCAAACAAAGTTTGACACCGAGCGACAAGAGGAGATATTAAGACAAGTGAAAAGAAGATTGGTCAAAGAGATAGGGTTTAAGGTCCAGGTCGTTGATTGGAGCGCGGGCAGGTACAGCAGGAGCGGCGAGGTCGGGGCGAAGGAGCGGTGAGAGATTGTAGAGGGGCATGATCGGGGCCCAGGAGAGGCGTGAGTTCAGGGCTCAGAAGAGGTGAGGGCCCAGGTGCAGCACGGGCCAGCCAACACTGCGATATATGTGGGCACTAGATCCGTGCAGCAGAGCTGGTCTCCAGTTATCTTAGTTAATCCTTGCTACCAAGACCTAGCTCTGTCAAGCCCGTGTGGTGGCTGGTGTGCACCAGCCACCACACGTTAAAAAAATTCAAGCACAGGCATCTTCCACCCTTCAAGATTTAGTTTGTGTTATATATATAAACTTGTAAATACCTTGTTTAACCACAAGAGGGCTCATCCCCTGGAGTCCCAAGGGATCCCACAATCCCTTGCGAGCACCTGTACTTAAGGAGGCCTCACAGGCTGGAGAGGCACTCTGGAGACCTGTAATAAAAGACTACGGTCACACTTTACTTTGAGCTCACATTATCTGGTCAGACTCTTTATTCATACATAACAACTGGCCACGAGATACAGATGATGAACCCCACCGCAACGATGCAGAGAACTCTGGGCATCCTGGAGAAATTTTCGGAGGGAGATGATTGGGTAACCTTTGTGGAGCGACTCGACCAATACTTCGTGGCCAACGAGCTGGAAGGAGAAGCGAACGCTGCCAAATGAAGGGCGATTCTCCTCACCGTTTGTGGGACACCAACGTATGGCCTCATGAAAAACCTGCTTGCTCCAGCAAAACCCACAGAGAAATCGTATGATGATTTGTGCACACTGGTCCAGGAGCATCTTAACCCAAAGGAAAGCATTCTGATGGCGAGGTACCCGGTTCTACACGTTCAAAAGGTTTGAAGGCCAGGAAGTGGCGAGCTATGTTGCCGAGCTAAGACGCCTTGCAGGACATTGCGAATTTGAAGGACATTTGGAGCACATGCTCAGAGACTTCTTTGCACTTGGCATTGGCCATGAAATGATACTTCGCAAACTTTTGACTGTAGAGACCCCAACATTGAGTAAGAAGCCATAGCGATAGCCCAGGCGTTCATCGCCACCAGTGACAATACCAAACAAATCTCTTAGCACACGAGTGCTGCTACAAGTACTATGAACAAAGTAATGTTGTTTTCGAATCGCAACATACAGGGCAGGCCTCACATGCCTGCAGCTGCACATCCGCAGATATCTCAAAGTCCACCATTAAGCGTGATGAGTGCTAGGCCATTAACACCTTGTTGGCGCTGCGGGGGTGATCATCGTTTCTATTCATGCTGCTTCAAAGGATACGTTTGCAAGGGCTATGGAACAATGGGGCACCTCCAACATATGTGCAGGCGAGCTGCAAACCCTGTTAATCCTGCAAATCATCATGTTGCAGAGGAGGACAGATCCACGGCGGATCACGATGAACCAGAGCCTCAGACCGAGGAGGCAGAGTATATTGGGTGCACACATTTACCACAAAGTGTCCCCCAATAATGCTGAAGGATGAATTAAATGGACTCCCAGTGTCAATGGAGCTGGACACGGGCACGAGCCAGTCAATTATGAGCAAAAAGACTTTCGATAAACTGTGGTGCAGCAAGGCCTCAAGGCCAGTCCTGACCTCCAATTGCACTAAACTGAGAACGTACACAAAGGAACTGATTCCCGTAATCGGCAGTGCTACCGTAAAGGTCTTCTACAATGGAGCGGTGCACAAGCTACCACTCTGGGTGGTACTGGGCGATGGCCCCACGCTGCTCGGCAGGAGCTGGCTGGGGAAGATACGCTGGAACTGGGACGACGTCCGAGCGCTCTCGTCCGTCGATGACACTTCGTGTGCCCAGCTCTTAAACAAGTTCGCCTCGCTGTTCGAACCAGGGAAGTTCCAAGGAGCAAAAGTGCAGATCCACCTAATTCCGGGGGCACGACCCATCCATCACAAGGCGAGAGCAGTACCGTACATGATGAGAGAGAGGGTGGAGATCGAGCTCGACCGGCTGCAACAAGAGGGCATCATTTCGCCGATCGAATTCAACAAGTGAGCCAGTCCAATTGTTCCAGTCCTTAAGGGAGATGGCACCATCAGAATCTGTGGTGATTACAAAGTAACTATCAATCATTTCTCCCTGCAGGATCAAAACCCCCTATCAAAGGCAGACGATCTTTTTGCGACTGTCGGGAGGAAAGACATTCACGAAGCTGGACTTGACCTCGGCCTACATGACGTAGGAGCTGGAGGAATCATCGAAGGGCCTCACCTGCATCAACATGCACAAATCATTTACAACAGATGCTCGTTTGGGATTTGATCAGCCGCGGCGATATTCCAGAGAAACATGAAAAGCTTACTGAAGTCAGTCCTGTGCACCGTGGTCTTCCAGGACGACATTTTGTTTACAGGTCAGGACACAGTTGAGCATCTACAGAACCTGGAGGAGGTTCTTAGTCGGCTCAACCGCGTGGGGCTCAGGTTAAAACACTCAAAGTGCGTTTTCTTGGTGCCTAAAGTGGAGTTTCTGAGGAGAAGAATCGCGGCGGACGGCATCAGGCCCACCGATTCGAAGACAGAGGCAATCGAGAACGCACCGAGGCCACAGAACGTGATGGAGCTGCGGTCGTTTCTGGGACTCCTGAACTACTTTGATAACTTCTTACCGGGTCTCAGCACACTGTTAGAACCACTGCACGCCTTACTGTGCAAAGGAGACGAATGAGCATGGAATAAAAGCCAAGAAAATGCCTTTGTAAAAGCTAGAAAGCTGTTATGGTCAAACAAATTGCTTGTGTTGTACGATCCATGTAAGCGTTTGGTATTAGCATGTGATGCGTCGTCACGGTGTCGGGTGTGTATTGCAACAAGCTAATGAATCTGGGAAATTGCAATCGGTTGCTTATGCATCGAGAAGTCTGTCTAAGGCTGAGAGGGCCTACAGCATGATTGAAAAAGAAGCATTAGCGTGTGTTTATGGGGTAAAGAAAATGCATCAATATCTGTTTGGGCGCCAATTTGAATTGAAAATTGACCATAAGCCACTGATATCCCTCCTTTCTGAAAGTAAGGGGATAAATACTAATACATGGCCCGCATCCAGAGATGGGCGCTCACATTGTCCGCATACAACTACGCCATTCGCCACAGGCCAGGGACAGAAAACTGTGCCGATGCTCTCAGTAGGCTGCCATTGCCCACCAAGGGGGTGGAAATGGCACAGCCCACAGATTTAGTCATGGTAATGGAAGCATTCGATTGTGAGCAATCACCTGTTACTGCCCAACAGATTAGAACCTGGATGAGCCAGGACCCCTTACTGATGTTGGTAAAAAAACTGAGTGCTTCACAGGAGCTGGTCCAGTGTCCCAGTAGAAATGCAGGAAGAGATAAAGCCGTACCAGTGGCGCGAAGATGAAATGTCTATACAGGCAGAGTGCCTTCTGTGGGGTAATCGGGTAGTGGTGCCAAAAAGGGCAGGGCCACTTTCATCAGTGATCTCCACAGTACCCACCCAGGCATCATAATGATGAAAGTGATAACCAGATCCCATGTATGATGGCCCGGTATCGATGCAGACTTAGAGTCCTGCGTGCACAAATGTAACACATGTTCACAGTTAAGCAATGCACCCAGGGAGGCGCCATTAAGTTTATGGTCTTGGCCCTCCAAACTGTGGTCTAGGGTCCATGCTGACTGTGCAGGCCTGTTCTTGGGAAAAATGTTCCTAGTGGTTGTAGATATGTACTCCAAATGGATTGAATGTGAGATAATGTCAGCAAGCACGTCCGCTGCCACCACTGAATGCCTGCGGTCCATGTTTGCCAGGCACGGCCTGCCTGATGTCCTTGTGAGCGACAACAGGCCGTGTTTCACCAGTGCCGAGTTCAAAGAGTTCATGACCCGCAATGGGATCAAACATGTTACATCTGCCCCGTTCAAACCAGCATCCAATGGTCAGGCAGAGAGAGCAATGCAAACAATCAAGCAAAGGGTAGCTGAAGGCTCACTGCAGACTCACCTATCCCGAGTCCTGCTTAGTTACCGCACGAGACCCCACTCACTCACTGGGATTCCACCCGCTGAACTGCTCATGAAAAGGGCACTTAAGACAAGGCTCTCGCTAGTCCACCCTGATCTACATGAACAGGTAGAGAGCAGGCGGTTTCAACAAAGTACATATCATGATAGCGCAAAAGTGTCACGCAAAATTGAAATTAATGATCCTGTATTTGTGTTGAACTATGGACAAGGTCCCAAGTGGCTTCCCGGCACTGTCTTGGCCAAAGAGGGGAGTAGGGTGTTTCGGGTCAAACTTTCAAATGGACTCATCTACAGGAAACAGTTGGACCAAACCAAATTCACATTTACGGACTATCCAGAAGAACCCACATTAGACCCTTCCTTTTTTGACCCCCCAACACACACACCAACACTGCGGTTGACCACGAAGCAGAACCCATCACCCGCAGCAGCCGAGCAGGACTCACCACACCCAGCAGCCCAGCAAGGCCAGCTGCACAGCAGCCCAGCGAGGGCCCAACAAACGATTCACCAAAACCAGCATTTGCACCGAGACGATCAACCAGGGAAAGAAAGGCCCCAGATCGACTCACATTGTACATAGTTACACTACTGACTTTTGGGGGGCATGTTGTTATATATGTAAACCTGTAAATACTTTGTTTAACCACCAGAGGGCTCATCCCCTGGAGTCCCAAGGGATCCCACAATCCCTTGGGAGCACCTGTACTTAAGGAGGCCTCACAGGCTGGAGAGGCACTCTGGAGACCTGCAATAAAAGACTAAAGTCATACTTTACTTTGAGCTCACAGTATTTGGTCAGACACTTTATTCATACATAACAGTTCGGACCTGGAATTTTAGGTCCATCATTGAACTCTTTGACGTGGAAGCAAGTCATCCTCGATTCGAGGGACTGCCTATGATGATGAAGGAGCATCTTAAAGGAGAGAAAGGTAGTGAGGCAGAAGGGTTTAGGGAGGGAATTCCAGAGTGTAGGGCCTAGGCAGCTGAAGGCACAGCCACCAATGGTGGAGTGATTATAATCAAGGATGCGCAAGAGGCCAGAATTGGAGGAGTGCAGATATCTCGGAGGGTTGTAGGGCTTGGGGAGGTTGCAGAGATAGAGAGGGGCGAGGCCATGGAAGGATTTGAATACAAGGATTGAGAATTTTAAAATCAAGGCATTGGCGGACTGGGAGCCAATGCAGGTCAGCGAGCACAGTGGGTGATGGGTGAACGGGATTTGATACAAGTTAGGATGTGGGCAGCAGTATTTCGGATGAGCTCAGGTTTATAGTATTAACGTACAGACCAGAGTGGTTTCCTTGTGTGACCTCACCCAGGGGCAAGACTGGGAAGAAACAATAAATTTGATAAGTGAAGTACTTCATGCGTGGTTTTGAAACACCTAAGGCTAAAGTTGAAAGATCTCTAAGGATTTTAAGAAACAAAGACTTGCATTTATATCATGCGTTTGATGACCTCAGGGTGTCCCAAAGTGCTTTACAACCAATGAAGTACTTCCCTACGTTGTAGGAAACACGGCAGCCAACTTGCGCACAGCAAGGTCCCACAAACAGCAATATGATAATGACCAGATAATCTGATGTTGTGATGTTGTTTGAGGGATAAATATTGGCCGGGACACCGGGGATAACTGCCCGCTTTTCTTCGAATGGTGCCTTGGGATCTTTTACGTCCATTTGAGAGGGCAGATGAGGGCCTCGGTTTAACGTCTCAACTGAAAGACGGCACTTCTGACAGTGCAGCACCCCCGCAGCATTGCACTGGAACCTGGATTATGTGCTCAAGTCTCTGGAGTGGGACTTGAACCCACGACCTTCTGAGTCAGTAGACTTAACACTCACCATATCCAATCACTGTGCGGCAACACGGGAACAAGTAGAAATGAAACAATAGAATCCTGAGCAATGCAGCCAAAATGGTGGAGTGGAGATCAGAGCAAGTCAAGCTCACACTGTAAAGGGAGGGCTCCCCTCGGATCACATCCTCAGTACCATTTCCAGCTACAGTCGCCGAGATGCAAGGGAGACATTCAGGCACTTGATGCGGTTCAGAGAAGAGCCCCAAGCCTGATCTCTGGTGTCAGAGATGGTTCTATGAGGAAGAACTGGAGAAACCTGGGGGCACAAACTGGCATTGCGCTGTGCCTGTTTTTGGGGTGTAGAAACATAGAAACATAGAAAATAGGTGCAGGAGTAGGCCATTCGGCCCTTCGAGCCTGCACCACCATTCAATAAGATCATGGTTGATCATGCAACTTCAGTACCCAATTCCTGCTTTCTCTCCATACCCCTTGATCCCTTTAGCTGTAAGGGCCACATCTAACTCCCTTTTGAATATTTCTAATGAACTGGCCTCAACAACTTTCTGTGGTAGAGAATTTCACAGGTTCACAATTCTCTGAGTGAAGAAGTTTCTCCTCATCTTGGTCCTAAATGGCTTACCCCTTATCCTTAGACTGTGACCCCTGGTTCTGGACTTCCCTAACATCAGGAACATTCTTCCTGCATCTAACCTGTCCAATCCCGTCAGAATTTTATATGCTTTGATGAGATCCCCTTTCATTCTTCAAAATTCCAGTGACTATAAGCCTAGTCGATCCAGTCTTTCTTCATATGTCAGTCCTGCCATCCCAGGAATCAGTCTGGTGAACCTTCGCTGCTCTCCCTCAATAGCAAGAATATCCTTCCTCAGATTAGGAGACCAAAACGAGTGGAAAGCATACCAATTTAGCAGTGGACCCAATCTCTACTCCACAGCAGGAAAATAGGAACAGGAGTAGGCCATTCAGCCCCTGATCATGGCTAATCTCAACTCCATTTACCCGCCTTAGCTCCATATCCCGATGACACCCTTACCTATCAAGAGCTAGCAATCTCAGTCTTGAAATTTTCAACTGGCCCCCAGCATCCCACAGCCTTTTGGGGAGAGGATTCCTGGTTTCCTCTACCCTTTGTGAGCAGAAATGCTTCCTGACATCACCCCTGAATGACCTATTCCTAACTTTAAGGTTATGTCCCCTTGCTCTAGATCTGCACTGGCAGCTAATGCGGTCTGCGGACCAATATTCAGTGATCCTTGGCTCTCTTGGTTTGGTCACGCACTGACTCACACCATATCCACCTCTCGGGTTTTGTCAGCATCGAAAGGAGGAGTCTGATAGATTGGGAGGGGTGAAATTGGTCTTTTCAAAAACAGGGCGGTATGTAAAACGGGCTGCCGATTAGTTACTGCCCACTCTGCACTACTGCTGAAGATCAATTTCACCATCTCTGATCTTATAGAGAAATAGTAAACAGTACCGGAAAGGTTAATCTAAAACACTACTTCAAACTAAAACCGTGGTAGTCGGACAAAGGACACAATAAAAAGAAAAATTACATCTGAGGTCAGGATGTTATTCATATAATGATATTTTGCCTTAAATGTCGTATATGTTCCATGGTGCTTCAACGGAGAGAAATGGATGTTGAGCAGAGGTTGGAGAGTCAAGGGAGATAGCTAAAAGCCTGGTCGAATTTATAGAGATTGATTGCTATCGATGACAGCCGTGGCTCAGTTGCTGGCACTCTTGCCTATGTCAGAAGGTCGTAAGTTCAAGCCGCACTCCAATGACTTGAGCTCCATAATCCAGGCTGACACTCAGTGCAGTACTGAGGGAGTGCTGCGCTGTCAGAGATGCCAGCTTTTGGATGAAATGTTAAACTGAAGCCCTGTCTGCCTGCTGAGGTGGACATAAAGGCCTAGAAATTGGCCTCCATAGCGACTCCCGTTAATGCCTTCGGGGAGCGATAACGAGGTGCTCACCTCTTATCGAGCGGGCGTGGCGAGATGAACGACTGCTGCTATATTCGGCGGGTGGTTTACGGCAGCGGTAAGACGTCGCGCACCGATCGTCTTGACGTCATCACCGCGTGCATCGGCCCGGTAGCGCTCCGCACTCAAATTTCGGTTCCGCCTCCTGCAGCAACACCACGCGAAAACACCGGCCGCTGCAGGAGGTGTTGATCGGGAGGCCGGGCGCTTCGGGGCGATGCTTAAAGGTGAGGTGGCCGAGGTAAGTACAAACAATTCTCAAATGCTGTCTTTGAATTTTTTCCGCTGCTTTTCCTCCGTGATCAATCAGCCTGATGCAGTGTGAGGGGCTGATCGGGCTGGATCGCGGCTGGAGTGCGTGGGGCTGATCGGGCTGGATCGCGGCTGGAGTGCGTGGGGCTGATCGGGCTGGATCGCGGCTGGAGTGCGTGGGGCTGATCGGGCTGGATCGCGGCTGGAGTGCGTGGGGCTGATCGGGCTGGATCGCGGCTGGAGTGCGTGGGGCTGATCGGGCTGGATCGCGGCTGGAGTGCGTGGGGCTGATCGGGCTGGATCGCGGCTGGAGTGCGTGGGGCTGATCGGGCTGGATCGCGGCTGGAGTGCGTGGGGCTGATCGGGCTGGATCGCGGCTGGAGTGCGTGGGGCTGATCGGGCTGGATCGCGGCTGGAGTGCGTGGGGCTGATCGGGCTGGATCGCGGCTGGAGTGCGTGGGGCTGATCGGGCTGGATCGCGGCTGGAGTGCGTGGGGCTGATCGGGCTGGATCGCGGCTGGAGTGCGTGGGGCTGATCGGGCTGGATCGCGGCTGGAGTGCGTGGGGCTGATCGGGCTGGATCGCGGCTGGAGTGCGTGGGGCTGATCGGACTGGATCGCGGCTGGAGTGCGTGGGGCTGATCGGACTGGATCGCGGCTGGAGTGCGTGGGGCTGATCGGGCTGGATCGCGGCTGGAGTGCGTGGGGCTGATCGGGCTGGATCGCGGCTGGAGTGCGTGGGGCTGATCGGGCTGGATCGCGGCTGGAGTGCGTGGGGCTGATCGGGCTGGATCACGGCTGGAGTGCGTGGGGCTGATCGGGCTGGATCGCGGCTGGAGTGCGTGGGGCTGATCGGGCTGGATCACGGCTGCCGTCGAGGACCAGCTCACTGGTCCTGATGTCTCACCTGCAGCGATGGCCCTTCCCTTTAAGGGAGGGAAGGAGCCTCTGAATGCGGCATCGCTGCACGGCCCATTGTACAGCCTTGCACACCTACCGCCCCGCCCGCTGCCTCTTACACGCCAGGAAGGAAGTGGAGCGCTTGATTTAGCATTCCACTTCCTTCCTGGAGCACAAATGCTGAATTTTTAAAAATGTAATGATCATTAGCGCCTGCCGCTAATTTTTTCAACTTTTAAAAGTCCCCCTCCAAACTATTTCAAAGAAGAGTAGGGATGTTGGCCTGGTGTCCTGGCCAATATTTATCTCTCAAACATAAATTGCGATCTGTGGGAGCTTGCTGTGCGCAAATCGGCTGCTGCATTTCCTACATTACAATAGTGACTACACTTCAGAAAGTACTTCTTTGGCTGTAAAGCACTTTGGAAAGTCCTGATATCGTGATAGGTGCTATAGAAATACAAAAGAACCAGGGGTGAGACGAGGAGACATTTTCTTACGCAGCGAGTTATTATGATCTGGAAGACACTGCCTGAAGGGGGGGTGGAAGCAGATTCAATAGTAACTTTCAAATGCGAATTGGATAAATACTTAAAGGGGAAAAGTTTGCAGGAGAAAGAGCAGGGGAGTGGAACTAATGGGAGAGCTCCTTCAAGGAGTGGGCGCAGGCACGATGGGCCGAATGGCCTCCTTCTGTGCTGTATCAATCTACGATTCTAAGGGTTAACTTTTCCTCTTTGCCGAATTTTGGCACCCAGGAGGGTTAACAGTCGATTTTTTGGTGCACGATTGTGCCGAAGACAAATGATGCAACTTTCGCCAAAGTAAAACTTCATTTTTGGCGCTGCGGTACCTAAAGTTAAGTCTGGGGGTGGAGCTTCAAGTGTGCGCCGAAAAGTCTGTGAGCATGTGCCGGAAAAAAAAATAATTTTTCCCATGTGACGGGTGTGCCTGCGCATCCACAGTGTTCCTAGTCTGGATCAAAAGCTTGTGAGAACTCATTGGGATCGGAGCTGAATCTGGACATTTAAATTTTAGCTGCAAAAGATGGATCCAAGGGAAGGGGAAGGGGGAAGGGCCAAGAGATTTCTAGCAGAAGAAATTGAGCCCCTGGTAGACATCACTGTGAGGGGATGGGACGTGCTGGAGAACAAAGGGAGAATGGGACAAAAGAAACTGAAACCCTCTCTACTAGCAAAACCTTGGGACCAAGTGGCGGAAGAGTTCAATGCAGTGGCCATGACCCCTAGAAGCGGCATGCAGGTCAAAAAGAAGTGGCAGGACCTTGGCCAAGCAGTTACTGTAAGTAATATTTTTATTTATGCACTGCAATTACATTTGTAAATGTGACTGTGTGTGTGTGTGTGTGTGTGTGGCCACCACAGCAGAAGGACCCTCTCTTAAAAAGTTCTATTTTCATCTTTGCAGAGGAAGGTGTCACAGATCAACCGAGAAAGGTCAAAAACTGGAGGAGGTGCGCCAAGTAGGCTGCAACTAACAGCCGTGGAACAGAGGATCGCCGATATGATTAAACCTCGCAAGAGAAGATCAACCACCAATGTGGACGCTGGGCGCAGGTTACCGAGCAAGGGTAAGCCCTGCAAATTGCACAGTCTGGGTTGGCATCGTGGTCTTTGAAAAGAGCCTGCGATGTGTGACCCGTGTACTCATGTCACCCTGCCCCCTCTGCCCCCTCCCCTGCTGCTAACCAAACATCTGCTCTGTTATGTTTTGCAGATGTTGCGCATCAGGAAGAGACAAGAAGCTGAAGCAGGAGTAGAAGCAGAGCATGATCAGGAAACAGTCAGTCCAGATATTCTTCATCAACATCAGGACGAGGATGAGCTGGAGAATGAAGGGCAGCAGGAAGACCCCAATATTGAAATGGTTACATTGGAATCGAAGCCGGTGAACCCCCCCCCCCTGCCCCCGAGGGTGCCAAGCCCTTTGCTGAGCGATACAACCGACACGACATTTCATGGGGTACAGTCTGAGGCTGCGGGTCCCAGTGGGTTGCAGCAAGCCACACCTGGGAGATGGCCGAGGAGGGTGAGAAGGAGAGCTCAACCTGAAATGCAGGATGCAGGGGACATAGGACAGATCATGGGAATGAGTGGGGAGAGCATTGAGCTAACCAGATTGCTCCTGAACACCATGGGTGGGGTGAGGGTAGAATTCGCGGGACTGTCAGTAGAAATGGCAACACTGTCTGGAGGAATGGGAGCACTATCGGGTCAGATGAAGGAGGGGATGTCGGAGATTAGAGAGGGAATGTCGGAGGCAGCTGATGCAGTGTCAGGACAGTTGAGGGAGGGGATGTCAGAGATTAGGGAGGAATTGTCGGAGAGAGCTCCTGCAATAAGTGGACACACCCAGGCTGCCATTGCCCAACAGCAATTGGCAGCATCAACTGCTGCCACTCACTTTCCAATCCCCAGACCAACCTCAGGTAATGTGCCGCGGGTTGATCCACAGGCTGAAGAAGAGTCTGAAGAGGAACCAGGCCTTCCACAATGCTGTCTGGTAGGTCTGTCCCTGTCCACCCTCACCAACAACAAATGCGTCTTCGCCCAGAAAGCACAAAAAACCTTGGGGTCAGGGGAGGAAGCAGAAGTCTGTGACAACAGACACGGGTACGGGTAGAGGCAACAACAGGGGCGCACAGCGCTAAGGTCTTTGAATAACGGGGAGGAGAGATAGCTGCAACTAGAGTTTGTTTGTTTGTTTGTTTGTTTGTTGTTGCTACTTGTTGTTTTCTTCATTGAAAAATGTAAAGTTTGATACAAATTTTTTTATTAAAGTTAAGTACAACTGCACAAATGTTTAATAAACCTAATTATTTTTAAATAATCCGACACATTATTTTTTGAATTAAAGCAACATAAACCAACACAACATTACGTACATTATTATGTACATTATTTTCTCAGACTAACAGGTGCAAAGAGTCAACACTGTCGGGCCGTTTAGCCTTCAGGCAGCAAAGCGATCACGGAATAGCCGCTGAGGCAAGTCTCCAGCTATGGCTATAAGTGCACTAGGCCACCTTGTCCGCCGTCATCCTGCAGGCCTGAGGTGGTGGCATGGGTTCGTCCTCCTCCTCCTACTGCTGGTCCTCCTCCTCCTCCTCCTCGTCCTCATTGTCAGCCTCCTCCTCCTCGTCCTCCTCCTCCCCACACCCCTTTCTCCTCTCAGGAGGATCTTCAATGTTTAGTACCTGTCCCCTCATGATGGCCAAGTTGTACAGCATGCAGCACATGACAGTGAACTCACCGACGTGGCGAGGGGTGTATTGCAGGTAGCCTCCAGAATGGTCCAGGCATCGGAAACGCTGCTTCAGTATGCCAATGGTCCACTCTATGATGCTCCATGTTGTTATGCGCGACATGCTGTACTGACGCTCTGGCTCATTGCGGGGATTGCATAGGGGGGTCATAAGCCAGATGGCCAGCCCATACCCGTTGTCCCTGAGCAACCAGCTCTGCCCTTCTGGCAGCTCCTGAAACATCGCCGATATAACGCTCTCTCGTAGGATGAAAGCATCATGGATGCTACCTGGGTATTTGGCATCCACTGCCATGATCCGATGCAGATCGTCGCAGACGAGCTGAACATTTAGGAAATGGAACCCTTTCCTATTGCGATAAACCTCGGAGTCATCCAAAGGTGCTCTCAAGGCGATGTGGGTACAGTTAATCGCACCCTATACCTTGGGAAGCCAGCAATTCTGGAGAACCCCACAGCCCTGTCTCGCATTGCCTGTGTGGTCGTAGGGAAATTGATGAACTGGTCCCTTTTGGCAAACAGTGCAGCAGTCACTGTTGAATGCAGCAATGTGTGGCATGCTGCGAGATGCAGCACATGTCCCCAGTTGCTGCTTGAAATGAGCCAGAAGCATAGAAGGCAAGTGCTGCACTGACCTTCACTTCCACAGCTAGGGCAGTCCTCCTGCCACTTCTTGACTGTATGTCTGACCTGATTAGCTGGCAGATCTCTGTGATGACCTCCTTTCGAAATCACAACCTGCAAATGCAGTCTGCCTCACTCAGGTGTAGGTATGAACGCCTGTCCCTGTAGATTCGATCAGGGTATGACCTCCTCCCCATCGATGCCCGAGCGATCTAGTTTCTGCGACGGTGTTGTATCATCCGTCGCCTCCGCATGGCATGCATGCAAATTAACCTTATGACATGAGGCATAGTAATAGTTAATCTTATTATTATTGTTAATTTTGTTATTCTTGTTATTGTGAGACAGAACTTACTGAAGCACTCACACCTTTGCTGGGTGACGCCCTAGTAGAACAGACCATACCCTGGTCTGTGCATGTGCAACATTATGCTCTGTCTCTATGGAGACACGACGCACAGTGATTTATGGCACTTTAATTAAAGCTTTTGCCGAAATGCGTATGTTTGCTGCTGTGAAGTGCCGGCTGGCAGGATTGCTCCCACAGGAGATCGGCGCTCAGCTTAGAAACAAGCCCGGGGGCGCGGGGGGGAATGGTGGAATCCAACCACCGAGCTCCTGTGCTTGTGTCCGGCCGAGGGAGTGATCCTGCCGCCGGCCGGCCAGCACTCCTCCGACCCATGCCTGGAGCCCCGTGAGCAGAGATTCTGTGGTGGGGTGGAGTCACAATTTGCCTTCTCACATACCATGGAAAAAGTTACATTTCTAACATTCTGTGGGAAAAATTAAATTTCTAACATTTTGTGAGAAAAATTAACTTTCCGAGTTATTTTCCGAGTTCCCTCTGCAAAAATCATCATGAATTTGTGTTTTAAATTGTCTTCTTCCCTCGATCCAAAAACTCAGAAATATACCCAGCACCGATTTCCTTAGGTTAACGCAGGGTTTTTCGGATCGGTACTCTGATCACTCTGCGCCGCGAAAATCGGTTAAATGGCCAAAAACGGCCCAAATCGGCGTGGAAATCAAATTTCACCCAGACCTGCGCCAAAATATCTGGCGTACAAAAAATGTGGTGCTGACAGTCGTCGCTGGTGTGCAAACTTTGAGGAAAGTTGCAAATTGACGATTGTTCCAAAAAAATCAGCAGACGCCAAAAAAACGACGCCCAATGGTGGTGAAAATTGAGCCTTCGGTTCTTTCCCTTTTATGAGGAAAGGGGTCGAGCGTAAGCTGGGCACTCTCTCTGTATTGCCAAGGGGCATGTTAGAGGGATGGAAATTCAGTGCTCTAACAATGGATCAACTACTTACTTAGCCTCTCAATCTGCTGATGTCAGGAAGCTGGGGAAAGGGGCGGGGAAAGCAAAATGTGGGGGTGCCAAGGGGGTGAACAGAAATAGCAGAAAGAGTCCATGCTTGTGAATCACTATCAGTTGGCAGCAGATGGAATGTGTGCAGGTAGACGTGAGAACAGGATCGAGCTTGGCTGCACTTCCCCTTCTAGTCGAATAGCGCGTTGATGCTCACTGCCTCAGATTTACGCTCTGGATCATGGCTGAGGTGCCAGTAGGGCTGCCTCTGTCCATGCAACTGGAACTTGAGTAAGAGCTAGCATCTTCAGGAGCGGACATGAAGGGACTTATTGAGATGATTAGACTTGTTAGCAGAATGAAAGCCAGTGAGGTTAAAGGGGCAGTGGCAACATGGATACAAAATTGACTAAGGATAGAAAACATGGAGTAGTGGTGAATATTCTTCTTCAGACTGGAGGGAAGTATACAGTGGTGTTTCACAGGGGTCGGTGTTGGGACCACTGCTCTTTTTGAAATATATTAATGACCTGGACTTGGGTATACAGGGCATCGTTTCAGTTTGCAGATGACATGAAGCTCTGAAATGCAGTAAACAGTGAGGCAGTAACAAACTTCAGGTGAACATAGACAGGTGAAATGGGCAGACACGTGGCAGATGAAATTTAACAATGAGAAGTGTAAAGTAATATATTTTGGTAGGAAGAATGAGGAGAAGCAATATGAACCAAATGATATAATTTTAAAGGGGGCACAGGAACAGAGAGACCTGGGGGCATATGTACATAAACCTTTGAAGGGGGCAGGACAAGTGGAGAAGACAGTTAAAAATGCACGTGGAATCTTTGGATTTATTAATATTGGGCCCCGTGGCCCCTTCAAGGGCCCATTCACAATACAGTGCATGTGCGGTTTTTCTATTGAAGAGCTGGCTGCGCAGGACACCGGAAACACTGCACAGCCGAGCAGCTAACAGGGAACATCGGTGCCGTGGGATCTTTTACATCCACCTCGGAGGGTAGATGCGGTTTAGCATCTCACCCGAAAGACAGAAAAGAAGGACATTAATATGTGTCGGGGTTATTTCAGTGAAGTAACAGGTACTTTCTCAACTGCAAGGTGCTGCTCCTTGTAAATACTTACCACCACTGCTGAGGGAAACAGATTGTAACCCGACCCATTTGTTGAATTGAAAGACAGTACACATGTGGTGCTCAGGGAGACTCGTTGCCTGTTTTAGAAATCCCCCAACATCTCCACATCCATCAGTGTTAGGACTGGGTTAACCCCCTTCTCACTTGAGATGGGCTGATGCACCCATTGACCTCAAGCTAATTTGAGTGCACTATCTCGGTTGGCTCTCCATTCTCTAGATGAGATGTTAAGCTGAGATTCTGTCTGCCTGTTCTGCTGGATGCTCAGGTCCCAGGGCACTACTTGAAGAAGAGCAGGAAGTTACCCCAGAGGAACCGATGCCACCAAACGTCAGCCCTTCGCCTCATTGCTGTTTGAGGGTCTTGCAAAGGAGTTCACCCCAGTGTCCCGGCCAACATCAATCCCTCAACCGATTATCCGGCGAGTATCTCAATCCTGCGCGTGGGTCCTTGCTGTGTGCAAATTGGCCGCGGCGTTTCCTACATTGCAGCAGTGATTATGCTCGAGAAGTATGTAATTGGCTGAAAAGCACTTTGGTACTTCCTGAGGTTGTGAAAGGCACCATATAAATGTAAGTTCTTTCTTTCGACTATGACACTTAATCTCAGATGCTGCAGCCCTAGAAATACTACAATTCAGTATTCCACGGGAAGGAGGGAGAAAAAACAGTTGGAGCTCTCTTCTAATGTCATGAACACCATGTTCGTCCCTCTGGTAAATACCGAGGCAATCTAATTATTTAATATTTCTGCCATTTCACTGTCATTACCTGTGAGTTTATCATGTGTATCCCTTAGTGGCCCTATCACTATCCTGATTTTTCTTTTGTTATGGGGTGAGATAAAGAGAGGTGGGAGGAGGCTCGTGTGGAGCATAAATACCAGCATGTTGGGCCAAAAGGCCCGATCCTATTTAAATACTATAGGCTGGAAATTGCACTCTATCCCATTTGGAGCGGATAATTCAAATTAAATGGAGAATTACCGCCAGAATAGATGGGGCGGAGAATGGATCGAAATTGGGCCCATTTGTTGTAAAATATGAAGGGTGCAGTGTTGGGGGCGGGAGAGGGGCGGAAGAGAGTCGGGAGCAGGGCGGAAGGTGGGCGGTGTCATTTAACGCCGCGCTGAGCATGTCAGCGCGCATTGATGACGTCAGCGTCACGCTGACGAATAGCAACGTCCCACCACTCTCTGGGCAAAGAAGTTTCTCCTGAATTCCCTAACAGATTTATGAGTGACTATCTTATATTTATGGCCCCTACTTCTGGTCTTCTGCGCAAGTGTTAAAATCTTATTTACATATACCCTATCAAACTTTTTAATAATATTAATTACCTCTGTCAGGTCACCCCTCAGCTTTTTCTATTCTATAGAAAAGAGCCGCAGCCTATTCAATGTTCCCTGATAGTTTTAACCTCTCAATTCTGGTATCACCCTTGTAAATCTTTATTGCACTTTCTCCAGTGCCTCTATATCCTTTTTATAATAGGGAGACCAGAACTGTTCACAGTACTCCATGTGTGGTCTAATCAAATGTCCTCTGGCACTATTCCCTTTTCTAATGAATTTTTGTATATATGTAATAATGCCGCTGCTAGCTCTTCCCTAACTTATTTTAATATGTGTGGATGCATTCCATCTGGACCAGGGGTTTTATCCCCTCTAAGCTTAACTAGTTTATCAATTATCTCCCCCCTTTCTATCTTAAATGTCTTGATATCTTTTTTTGATAACTTTTTTTGATCTCTTTTTCTAATATCTTGTCCAGCATTTTCGTCTCCTTGGTAAATACTGAGGCAAAGTAATTATTTAATATTTCTGCCATTTTACTGTCATTACCTATGAGTTTATCATGTGTATCTCATAGTGGCCCTATTCCTATCCTGATCTTTATTTGGTTATTTATGTGTCTGTAGAATATTTAATTATTTCTTTTTATATTCCTTGATAATTTAATTTTGTCTCCATCTAGAAATACCTACTGGAAAGTATGAGTGCCTGGACATCGAGTGAGGAGAGCATTGTCCTCTCATGGCCCAAATAGTCTGCGAGCACTCACTGTCATACAGAAAGAATAGTCACTTGGACTAGGTACTGGAGGTCAGCTAGCATGGGCAACCATCTTCTTCTTCTTAGGTAGTCTCTCGAAGTCGAGGATGACTTGCAAAACAAAGGAGGACGCTCCATAGTTGCTCACGGTTAACAGTATCGAAGGCCTTTGTGAAGTCAAAGAAGGCCATGTACAAGGGTTGCTGCTGTTGCCTACATTTCTCTTGTATTTGCCGCGTGGTGAAGATCATGTCCGTTGTGCCCCTTAGTGGGCGGAATCCGCATTGCGACTCTGGGAGGAGCTCTTCAGCCACAGGGAAAAGGCAATTGAGGAGGACTTTCCATGTGGCCGACAGCAGGGATACTCCTCTGTAGTTACCGCAGTCGGACTTGTCACAATTATGCCGTCTCTGAGATCTCCTGGCATGCTCTCCTCCTTCCAGATAAGAGAAATGAGGTAATGAATTCATGCCAATAGTATTCCTCCACCATGTTTTAGTGCTTCGGCGGTATTCCATTTTCTCCAGCTGACTGGAGTTCAGGTAGTACGGGCAACCATATCCCAGCGGCAGTTGATGCAGGTAAGAGAACAGAGGAGAATATCGAGGGAACGGCAGGTGAAATGTTCAATAAAACTGGCCAGAATTTTTATTAATATTTAAATCAGAATCCATCCCAGTGTGTTTCTCAGCAACTGGCAATGTGCTTCTACTGCAAAGAATGCCGGTATAGTGAATAATTGACCTGTGTAATGCCGGTATAGTGAATACTTGTCCTGTGTAATGTCGGTATAGTGAATAATTGTTCTACGAATTGCCGGTATAGTGAATAATTGTCATGTGTAATGTCGGTAAACTGAATAATTGTCCCGTGTAATGCCGGTATAGTGAATACATGTCCTGTGTAATGCCGGTATAGTGAATAATTGTCCTGTGTAATGTCGGTATAGTGAATAGTTGTCCTGTGCAATATCGGTATAGTGAATACTTGTCCTGTGTAATGCCGGTATAGTGAATACTTGTCCTGTGTAATGTCGGTATAGTGAATAGTTGTCCTGTGCAATATCGGTATAGTGAATACTTGTCCTGTGTAATGTCGGTATAGTGAACACTTGTCCTGTGTAATGCCGCTTTAGTGAATAATTGTCCTGTGTAATGTCGGTATAGTGAATAATTGTCCTGTGTAATGCCGGTATGGTGAATACTTGTCCTGTGCAATGTCGGTATAGTGAACACTTGTCCTGTGTAATGCCGTTTTAGTGAATAATTGTCCTGTGTAATGCCGGCATAGTGAATAATAGTCCTGTGTAATGCCGGTATAGTGAATAATTGTCACGTGTAATGCCGGTATAGTGAATAATTGTCCTGTGTAATGCAGGCATAGTGAATAATTGTCCTGTGTAATGCCGGTATAGTGAATACTTGTCCTGTGTAATGCCGGCAGAGTGAATAATTGTCCCATGTAATGCCGGTCGAGTGAATACTTGACCTGTGTAATGTCAGTCCAGTGAATACTTGTCCTGTGCAATGTCGGTATAGTGAATAATTGTCCTGTGCAATATCGGTATAGTGAATACTTGTCCTGTGTAATGTCGGTATAGTGAACACTTGTCCTGTGTAATGCCGCTTTAGTGAATAATTGTCCAGTGTAATGTCGGTATAGTGAATAATTGACCTGTGTAATGCCGGTATAGTGAATAATTGTCCTGGGTAATACCGGTATAGTGAATAATTGTGCTGTGTAATGTCGGTATAGTGAATAATTGTCCTGTGTAATGTTGGTATAGTGAATAATTGTCCCGTGCAATGCCGGTATAGTGAATAATTATCTTGTGTAATGCCGGTATAGTGAATAATTGTCCCATTTAATGTCGGTACAGTGAATACTTCTCCTGTGCAATGATGGTACAGTGAATAATTGTCCTACGTAATGCCGGTATAGTGAATAATTGTCCTGTGTAATGCCAGTATAGTGAATAATTGTCCCGTGTAATGCCGGTATAGTGAATAATTGTCCTGTGTAATGTCGGTAAAGTGAATAATTGTTCCGTGTAATGTCGGTATAGTGAATACTTGTTCTGTGTAATGCCGGTATAGTGAATAATTGCCGCGTGTAATGCCGGTATAGTGAATAATTGTCCTGTGTAATGCCGGTATAGTGAATACTTGTCCTCTGTAATGCCGGTATAGTGAATACTTGTCCTGTGTAAAGCCGGCATAGTGAATAATTGTCCCATGTAATGCCGGTATAGTGAATACTTGACCTGTGTAATGTCAGTCTAGTGAATACTTGTCCTGTGTAATACTGGTATAGTGAATAATTGTCCCGTGTAATGTCGGTATAGTGAATAATTGTCCTGTGTAATGCCGGTATAGTGAATACTTGTCCTGTGCAATGTCGGTATAGTGAATAATTGTCCTGTGTAATGCCGGTATAGTGAATACTTGTCCTGTGTAATGTCAGTCCAGTGAATACTTGTCCTGTGCAATATCGGTATAGTGAATACTTGTCCTGTGTAATGTCGGTATAGTGAACACTTGTCCTGTGTAATGCCGCTTTAGTGAATAATTGTCCAGTGTAATGTCGGTATAGTGAATAATTGTCCAGTGTAATGTCGGTATAGTGAATAATTGTCCAGTGTAATGTCGGTATAGTGAATAATTGACCTGTGTAATGCCGGTATAGTGAATAATTGTCCTGGGTAATACCGGTATAGTGAATAATTGTGCTGTGTAATGTCGGTATAGTGAATAATTGTCCTGTGTAATGTTGGTATAGTGAATAATTGTCCCGTGTAATGCCGGTATAGTGAATAATTGTCCCATTTAATGTCGGTACAGTGAATACTTCTCCTGTGCAATGATGGTACAGTGAATAATTGTCCTACGTAATGCCGGTATAGTGAATAATTGTCCTGTGTAATGCCAGTATAGTGAATAATTGTCCCGTGTAATGCCGGTATAGTGAATAATTGTCCTGTGTAATGTCGGTAAAGTGAATAATTGTTCCGTGTAATGTCGGTATAGTGAATACTTGTTCTGTGTAATGCCGGTATAGTGAATAATTGTCGCGTGTAATGCCGGTATAGTGAATAATTGTCCTGTGTAATGCCGGTATAGTGAATACTTGTCCTCTGTAATGCCGGTATAGTGAATACTTGTCCTGTGTAAAGCCGGCATAGTGAATAATTGTCCCATGTAATGCCGGTATAGTGAATACTTGACCTGTGTAATGTCAGTCTAGTGAATACTTGTCCTGTGTAATACTGGTATAGTGAATAATTGTCCCGTGTAATGTCGGTATAGTGAATAATTGTCCTGTGTAATGCCGGTATAGTGCATAATTGTCCTGTGTAATGTCGGCATAGTGAATAATTGTCCTGTGTAATGCCGGTGTAGTGATTAATTGTCCTGTGTAATGTCGGTATCGTGAATAATTGTCCCGTGTAATGTCGGTATGGTGAATAATTGTCCCGTGTAATGTCGGTATGGTGAATTATTGTCCTGTGTAATGCCGGCATAGTGAATAATTGTTTTGTGTAATGCTGGCATAGTGAATAGTTGTCCTGTGTAATGCGGTATAGTGAATCATTGTCCTGTGTAATGCCGGTATAGTGAATAATTGTCCCATGTAATGCCGGTATAGTGAATACTTCTCCTGTGTAATGTCAGTCGAGTGAATACTTGTTCCGTGCAATGTCGGTATAGTGAATAATTTTCCAGTGTAATGCCGTTATATTGAATAATTGTCCACTGTAATGCAGGTATAGTGAATAATTGTCCCGTGTAATGCCTGTATAGTGAATAATTGTCCTGTGTAATGCCGGTATAGTGAATAATTGTCCTGTGTAATGCCGGTATATTGAATAATTGTCCCGTGTAATGCCGGTATAGTGAATAACTGTCCAGTGTAATGCCAGTGTAGTGAATACTCGTCCTGTGTAATGTCGGTATAGTGAATAGTTGTCCAGTGTAATGTCGGTATAGTGAATAATTGTCCTGTGTAATGCCGGTTTAGTGAATAATTGTCCTGTGTAATGTTGGTATAGTGAATACTTGTTCTGTGTAATGCCGGTATCGTGAATAATTGTCCAGAGTCATGTCGGTATCGTGCATAATTGTCCCGTGTCATGCCGGTATAGTGAATAATTGTCCTGTGTAATGCCGGTATACTGAATAATTGTCCCGTGTAATGCCGGTATAGTGAATAATTGTCCAGTGTAATGCCGGTGTAGTGAATACTTGTCCTGTGTAATGTCGGTATAGTGAATACTTGTCCTGTGCAATGTCGGTATAGTGAATAATTGTCCTGTGTAATGCCGGTATATTGAATAATTGTCCTGTGTAATGTCGGTATAGTGAATAGTTGTCCAGTGTAATGTCGGTATAGTGAATAATTCTCCTATGTAATGCCGGTATAGTGAATACTTGTGCTATGTAATGCCGGAAAAGTCAATACTTGTCCTGTGTAATGCCGGTATAGTGAATAACTGTCCTGTGTAATGTCGGAGAAGTGAATAATTGTTCCGTGTAATGTCGGTAAAGTGAATAATTGTCCCCTGCAATGCTGGTATAGTGAACAATTATCCTGTGTAATACCGGCATTGTGAATAATTGTCCTACTTAATGCCGGTATGGTGAATAATTCTCCTATGTAATGCCGGTATATTGAATACTTGTCCTGTGTAATGCCGGAAAAGTCAATACTTGTCCTGTGTAATGCCGGTATAGTGAATAACTGTCCTGTGTAATGTCGGTAAAGTGAATAATTGTTCCGTGTAATGTCAGTGTAGTGAATACTTGTCCTGTGTAATGCCGGTATAGTGAATAATTGTCATGTGCAATGCCGGTATACTGAATACTTGTCCTGTGTAATGTCAGTATAGTGAATACTTGTCCTGTGTAATGTCAGTATAGTGAACACTTGTCCTGTGTAATGCCGGTATACAGAATAATTGTCCTGTGTAATGCCGGAATAGTGAATAGTTGTCCAGTGTAATGTCGGTATAGTGAATAATTGTCCTGGGTAATGCTGGTATAGTGAATAATTGTCCTGTGTAATGTCGGTATAATGAATAATTGTCCTGTGTAATGTTGGTATAGGGAATAATTGTCCCGTGCAATGCCGGTATAGTGAATAATTGTCCCATGTAATGTCGGTATGGTGAATACTTGTCCTGTGTAATGTCAGTATAGTGAACACTTGTCCTGTGTAATGCCGGTATACAGAATAATTGTCCTGTGTAATGCCGGAATAGTGAATAGTTGTCCAGTGTAATGTCGGTATAGTGAATAATTGTCATGTGTAATGCCGGTTTAGTGAATAATTGTCCTGTGTAATGTCGGTATAGTGAATAATTCTCTTGTGTAATGTCGGTATAGTGAATAATTGTCCCCTGCAATGCTGGTATAGTGAACAATTATCCTGTGTAATGCCGGCATTGTGAATAATTGTCCTGTGTAATGCCGGTATGGTGAATAATTATCCTGTGTAATGTCGGTATAGTGAATAATTGTCCTGTGTAATGCCGGTATAGTGAATACTTGTCCTGTGTAATGTCGGTATCGTGAATATTTGTCCTGTGTAATGCCGGTATAGTGAATCAATTGTCCTGTGCAATGCAGGTATAGTGAATAATTGTCCTACTTAATGCCGGTATGGTGAATAATTCTCCTATGTAATGCCGGTATAGTGAATACTTGTCCTGTGTAATGCCGGAAAAGTCAATACTTGTCCTGTGTAATGTCGGTATAGTGAATAACTGTCCTGTGTAATGTCGGTAAAGTGAATAATTGTTCCGTGTAATGTCGGTGTAGTGAATACTTGTCCTGTGTAATGCCGGTATAGTGAATAATTGTCCCGTGTAATGCCGGTATATTGAATACTTCTGCTGTGTAATGACGGTGTAGTGAATACTTGTCCTGTGCAATGTCGGTATAGTGAATAATTGTCCTGTGTAATGCCGGTATAGTGAATACTTGTCCTGTGTAATGTCGGTATCGTGAACACTTGTCCTGTGTAATGCCGGTATAGTGAATAATTGTTCTGTGTAATGACGGTATAGTGAATAATTGTCCTGTGTAATGCCGGTATACTGAATAATTGTCCCGTGTAATGCCGGTATAGTGAATAAGTGTCCAGTGTAATGCCGGTGTAGTGAATACTTGTCCTGTGTAATGTCGGTATAGTGAATACTTGTCCTGTGCAATGTCGGTATAGTGAATAATTGTCCTGTGTAATGCCGGTATATTGAATAATTGTCCTGTGTAATGTCGGTATAGTGAATAGTTGTCCAGTGTAATGTCGGTATAGTGAATAATTCTCCTATGTAATGCCGGTATAGTGAATACTTGTGCTATGTAATGCCGGAAAAGTCAATACTTGTCCTGTGTAATGCCGGTATAGTGAATAACTGTCCTGTGTAATGTCGGAGAAGTGAATAATTGTTCCGTGTAATGTCGGTAAAGTGAATAATTGTCCCCTGCAATGCTGGTATAGTGAACAATTATCCTGTGTAATGCCGGCATTGTGAATAATTGTCCTACTTAATGCCGGTATGGTGAATAATTCTCCTATGTAATGTCGGTATATTGAATACTTGTCCTGTGTAATGCCGGAAAAGTCAATACTTGTCCTGTGTAATGCCGGTATAGTGAATAACTGTCCTGTGTAATGTCGGTAAAGTGAATAATTGTTCCGTGTAATGTCGGTGTAGTGAATACTTGTCCTGTGTAATGCCGGTATAGTGAATAATTGTCATGTGCAATGCCGGTATACTGAATACTTGTCCTGTGTAATGTCAGTATAGTGAATACTTGTCCTGTGTAATGTCAGTATAGTGAACACTTGTCCTGTGTAATGCCGGTATACAGAATAATTGTCCTGTGTAATGCCGGAATAGTGAATAGTTGTCCAGTGTAATGTCGGTATAGTGAATAATTGTCATGTGTAATGCCGGTTTAGTGAATAATTGTCCTGTGTAATGTCGGTATAGTGAATAATTCTCTTGTGTAATGTCGGTATAGTGAATAATTGTCCCCTGCAATGCTGGTATAGTGAACAATTATCCTGTGTAATGCCGGCATTGTGAATAATTGTCCTGTGTAATGCCGGTATGGTGAATAATTGTCCTGTGTAATGTCGGTATAGTGAATAATTGTCCTGTGTAATGCCGGTATAGTGAATACTTGTCCCGTGTAATGTCGGTATGGTGAATTATTGTCCTGTGTAATGCCGGCATAGTGAATAATTGTTTTGTGTAATGCTGGCATAGTGAATAGTTGTCCTGTGTAATGCGGTATAGTGAATCATTGTCCTGTGTAATGCCGGTATAGTGAATAATTGTCCCATGTAATGCCGGTATAGTGAATACTTCTCCTGTGTAATGTCAGTCGAGTGAATACTTGTTCCGTGCAATGTCGGTATAGTGAATAATTTTCCAGTGTAATGCCATTATATTGAATAATTATCCACTGTAATGCAGGTATAGTGAATAATTGTCCCGTGTAATGCCTGTATAGTGAATAATTGTCCTGTGTAATGCCGGTATAGTGAATATTTGTCCTGTGTAATGCCGGTATATTGAATAATTGTCCCGTGTAATGCCGGTATAGTGAATAACTGTCCAGTGTAATGCCAGTGTAGTGAATACTTGTCCTGTGTAATGTCGGTATAGTGAATAATTATCTTGTGTAATGTCGGTATAGTGAATAATTGTCCCCTGCAATGCTGGTATAGTGAACAATTATCCTGTGTAATGCCGGCATTGTGAATAATTGTCCTGTGTTATGTCGGTATAGTGAATACTTGTTCTGTGTAATGCCGGTATTGTGAATAATTGTCCAGAGTCATGTCGGTATCGTGCATAATTGTCCCGTGTCATGCCGGTATAGTGAATAATTGTCCTGTGTAATGCCGGTATACTGAATAATTGTCCCGTGTAATGCCGGTATGGTGAATAATTGTCCAGTGTAATGCCGGTGTAGTGAATACTTGTCCTGTGTAATGTCGGTATAGTGAATACTTGTCCTGTGCAATGTCGGTATAGTGAATAATTGTCCTGTGTAATGCCGGTATATTGAATAATTGTCCTGTGTAATGTCGGTATAGTGAATAGTTGTCCAGTGTAATGTCGGTATAGTGAATAATTCTCCTATGTAATGCCGGTATAGTGAATACTTGTGCTATGTAATGCCGGAAAAGTCAATACTTGTCCTGTGTAATGCCAGTATAGTGAATAACTGTCCTGTGTAATGTCGGAGAAGTGAATAATTGTTCCGTGTAATGTCGGTAAAGTGAATAATTGTCCCCTGCAATGCTGGTATAGTGAACAATTATCCTGTGTAATACCGGCATTGTGAATAATTGTCCTACTTAATGCCGGTATGGTGAATAATTCTCCTATGTAATGCCGGTATATTGAATACTTGTCCTGTGTAATGCCGGAAAAGTCAATACTTGTCCTGTGTAATGCCGGTATAGTGAATAATTGTTCCGTGTAATGTCGGTGTAGTGAATACTTGTCCTGTGTAATGCCGGTATAGTGAATAATTGTCATGTGCAATGCCGGTATACTGAATACTTGTCCTGTGTAATGTCAGTATAGTGAATACTTGTCCTGTGTAATGTCAGTATAGTGAACACTTGTCCTGTGTAATGCCGGTATACAGAATAATTGTCCTGTGTAATGCCGGAATAGTGAATAGTTGTCCAGTGTAATGTCGGTATAGCGAATAATTGTCATGTGTAATGCCGGTTTAGTGAATAATTGTCCTGTGTAATGTCGGTATAGTGAATAATTCTCTTGTGTAATGTCGGTATAGTGAATAATTGTCCCCTGCAATGCTGGTATAGTGAACAATTATCCTGTGTAATGCCGGCATTGTGAATAATTGTCCTGTGTAATGCCGGTATGGTGAATAATTGTCCTGTGTAATGTCGGTATAGTGAATAATTGTCCTGTGTAATGCCGGTATAGTGAATACTTGTCCTGTGTAATGTCGGTATCGTGAATATTTGTCCTGTGTAATGCCGGTATAGTGAATCAATTGTCCTGTGCAATGCAGGTATAGTGAATAATTGTCCTACTTAATGCCGGTATGGTGAATAATTCTCCTATGTAATGCCGGTATAGTGAATACTTGTCCTGTGTAATGCCGGAAAAGTCAATACTTGTCCTGTGTAATGTCGGTATAGTGAATAACTGTCCTGTGTAATGTCGGTAAAGTGAATAATTGTTCCGTGTAATGTCGGTGTAGTGAATACTTGTCCTGTGTAATGCCGGTATAGTGAATAATTGTCCCGTGTAATGCCGGTATATTGAATACTTCTGCTGTGTAATGTCGGTGTAGTGAATACTTCTCCTGTGCAATGTCGGTATCGTGAACACTTGTCCTGTGTAATGCCGGTATAGTGAATAATTGTTCTGTGTAATGACGGTATAGTGAATAATTGTCCAGTGTAATGTCGGTATAGTGAATAATTGTCCTGGGTAATGCTGGTATAGTGAATAATTGTCCTGTGTAATGTCGGTATAATGAATAATTGTCCTGTGTAATGTTGGTATAGGGAATAATTGTCCCGTGCAATGCCGGTATAGTGAATAATTGTCCCATGTAATGTCGGTATGGTGAATACTTGTCCTGTGTAATGTCAGTATAGTGAACACTTGTCCTGTGTAATGCCGGTATACAGAATAATTGTCCTGTGTAATGCCGGAATAGTGAATAGTTGTCCAGTGTAATGTCGGTATAGTGAATAATTGTCATGTGTAATGCCGGTTTAGTGTATAATTGTCCTGTGTAATGTCGGTACAGTGAATAATTCTCTTGCGTAATGTCGGTATAGTGAATAATTGTCTCCTGCAATGCTGGTATAGTGAACAATTATCCTGTGTAATGCCGACATTGTGAATAATTGTCCTGTGTAATGCCGGTATAGTGAATAATTGTCCTGTGTTATGTCGGTATAGTGAATATTTCTTCTGCGTAATGCCGGTATAGTGAATAATTGTCCAGTGTCATGTCTGTATCGTGCATAATTGTCCCGTGTACTGCCGGTATAGTCAATACTTGTCCTGTGTAATGTCGGTATAGTGAATAATTGTCCTGTGTAATGTCGGTATCGTGAATATCTGTCCAGTGTAATGCCGGTGTAGTGAATCAATTGTCCTGTGCAATGCAGGTATAGTGAATAATTGTCCTACTTAATGCCGGTATAGTGAATAAGTGTCCTATGTAATGTCGGTGAAGTGAATAATTGTTCCGTGTAATGTCGGTATAGTGAATACTTGTGCTGTGTAATGCCGGTATAGTGAATAATTGTCCCGTGTAATGCCGGTATATTGAATACTTCTGCTGTGTAATGTCGGTATAGTGAATACTTGTCCTGTGCAATGTCGGTATAGTGAATAACTGTCCTGTGTAATGCCGGTATAGTGAATACTTGTCCTGTGTAATGTCGGTATAGTGAACACTTGTCCTGTGCAATGACGGTACAGTGAATAATTTTCCTACGTAATGCCGGTATAGTGAATAATTGTCCTGTGTAATGCCAGTATAGTGAATAATTGTCCCGTGTAATGCCGGTATAGTGAATAATTGTCCTGTGTAATGTCGGTATAGTGAATAATTGTCCTGTGTAATGCCGGTATAGTGAATACTTGTCCTGTGTAATGTCGGTATAGTGAATACTTGTCCTGTGTAATGCCGGTATAGTGAATAATTGTCCTGTGTAATGCAGGTATACTGACTAATTGTCCCGTGTAATGCCGGAATAGTGAATAATGGTCCTGTGTAATGCCAGTATAGTGAATAATTGTCCTGTGTAATGCCGGTATACTGAATAATTGTCCTGTGTAATGCCGGTATAGTGAATAATTGTCCTGTGTAATGCTGGTATATTGAATAATTGTCATGTGTAATGCCGGTGTAGTGAATATTTGTCCTGTGCAATGTCGGTGTAGTGAATGATTGTCCTGTGTAATGTCGGTATAGTGAATACTTGTCCTGTGTAATGTCAGTATTGTGAACACTTGTCCTGTGTATTGCCAGTATAGTGAATAATTGCCCTGTGTAATGCCAGTATCATGAATAGTTGTCCTGTGTAATGTCGGTATAGTGAATACTTGTCCTGTGTAATGCCGGTATAGTGGATAATTGTCCTGTGTAATGCCAGTATACTGAATAATTGTCCCGTGTAATGTCGGTATAGTGAATAATTGTTCTGTGTAATGTCGGTATAGTGAACAATTGTCCTGTGTAATGTCGGCATAGTGAATAATTGTCCCGTGTAATGCCGGTGTAGTGAATAATTGTCCTGTGTAATGCCGGTATAGTGAATACTTGTCCTGTGTAATGTCGGCATAGTGAATACTTGTCCTGTGTAATGCCGGTATAGTGAATTATTGTCCTGTGTAATTCCGGTATCGTGAATAATTGCCCAGTGTAATGTCGGTGTAGTGAAGAATTGTCCTGTGTAATACTGGTAGAATGAATAATTGTCCTGTGTAATGCTGCTATCGTGAATAATTGTCCCGTGTCATGTCGGTATAGTGAATAATTGTTCCGTGCAATGTCGGTATAGTGAATAATTTTCCCGTGTAATGCCGGTATAGTGAATAATTTTCCCGTGTAATGCCAGTATAGTGAATAATTGTCCTGTATAATATCGGCATCGTGAATAATTGTCCTGTGTAATGCCAGTATAGTGAATAATTGTCCTGTGTAATGCCAGTATAGTGAATAATTGTCCCGTGTAATGTCGGTATAGTGAATAATTGTCCAGTGTAATGCCAGTATAGTGAATAATTGTCCAGTGTAATGCCAGTATAGTGAATAATTGTCCCGTGTAATGCTGGTATAGTGAATAATTGACCTGTGTAATGCCGGTATAGTGAATAATTGTCCTGTGTAATGCCGGTATCGTGAATAATTGTCCCATGTAATGCTGGTGAAATGAATAATTGTCCTGTGTAATCCCGGTATGGTGAATAATTGTTCCGTGCAATCATCATCATCTTAGATGAGATCAGCCATGATATTGAATGGCAGAGCCGGCTCGAGGTCCCTTATGGCCTACTCCTGCTCCTATTTCTTATGTTCTTCTGTTCTTATCGGCAGTCCGTCGGAATCGAGGAAGACTTGCTTCCATTCTAAAAATGAGTTCTCAGGTGGCTGTACCGTCCAATACGAGAACCACAATCCCAGTCACAGGTGGGACAGATAGTCGTTGAGGGAAGGGGTGGGTGGGACTGGTTTGCCGCACGCTCTTTTCGCTGCCTGCGCTTGATTTCTGCATGCTCTCGGCGATGAGCCTCGAGGTGCTCAGAGCTCTCCCGGATGCACTTCCTCCACTTAGGGTGGTCTTTGGCCAGGGACTCCCAGGTGTCGGTGGTGATGTTGCGCTTTGAGGGTATCCTTGTTACGTTTCCTCTGTCCACCTTTGGTTCGTTTGTCATGAAGGAGTTCCGAGTAGAGCGCTTGCTTTGGGAGTCTCATGTCTGGCATGCTAGCAAAATGCCAGTATAGTGAATAGTCCCCTAGTGTAATGCCAGCATTGTGAATAATTGCCCAGTGTAATGCCAGTGCAATCAATAATTGTCCAGTGAAATGCCGGTATAGTGAATAGTCCCCTAGTGTAATGCCGGTATTGTGAATAATTGCCCAGTGTAATGCCAGTGCAATCAATAATTGTCCAGTGAAATGCCGGTATAGTGAATAATTGTCCAGCTCAATGTCAGAGGATCTAGGCCGTTACCAATATCAAACCCTTAGCTCCTGGGCTTAGATTTGGGCTCAGTTGCCTACAGAAAAGGCAACCTTTTTAGAAGCGTTTAAATCACATTCTTTATTCCCAGCAGTATAATTCTCAGGTACAGGTCCTGACAGCTTAGTGGGTAAATGTGCAGTGCGGATTGACACTACGAAGCCCCACAAAGCTGGAAGGCCCGAGATTTCACCTAGGCTGGGCTGAGTTAACTGAACTCTGCAGGGGTGCTAGAATTGGCCTCATTGCCATCATGTTTATTTAGAGAAAATAAGAACTGGATGTCCCTGATCCAAGTGACTCGAATGGCCTTCAAAGGCTCAATATATAGGCCCATCTGTGAAGAATGTGAAAGTTGTCACATGCCTGTTGAACCTTGAGGTAGTGTCTTCAGGGGAAGAAGAATAAAGTTAACCCACTGACAGTATTATTTTAATAGGAAATACAGTAATAATGAGGTTAGTGGGTTCATGATGAGGTTTCAGTGGTTTTTAGTGCTTTTCTGCAGAACACTGTGAAGGAAAGAAGATTGCTTTGTACATTTACTTTTATTGGTTCATGTGATGTGGCAAGGTCGGTATTTATTGTCCATCCCTAATTGCTCTTGAGAAGGTGGTGGTGAGCTGCCTTCTTCAACTGCTGCAGTCCGTGTGGTGAAGGTTCTTCCACAGTGCTGTTCGGGAGGGAGTTCCAGGATTTTGACCCAGTGATGATGAAGGAACGGCGATATATTTCCAAGTCAGGATGGTGTGTAACTTGGGAGGGAAACTTGCAGGTGATGGTGCTTCCATGCTTCTGCTGCACTTGCCCATCTAGGTGGTAGAGGTCGCAGGTTTAGGAGGTGCTGCCGAAGAAGCCTTGGTGAGCTGCTGCAGTGCATCTTGTAGATGGTACACACTGCAGCCACGGTGCGCCAGTGGTGGAGGGAGTGAATGTTGAAGGTGGTGGATGGGGTGCCAATCAAGTGGGCTGCTTTGTCCTGGATGGTGTCGAGCTTCTTGAGTGTTGTTGGAGCCGCACTAATCCAGGCAAGTGGAAAGTATTCAATCACACTCCTGACTTGTGCCTTGTAGATGGTGAAAAGGCTTTGGGGAGTCAGGAGGGGAGACACTCGCCACAGAATACCCAGCCTCTGACCTGCTGTTGTAGCCACAGTATTTATGCGGCTGGTCCAGTTAAGTTTCTGGTCAATGGTGACCCCCAGGATGTTGATGGTGGGGGATTTGCTGATGGTAATGCCATTGAATGTCAAGGGATGGTGATTAGACTCTCGCTTGTTGGAGATAGTCATTGCCTGGCACTTGTGTGGCGCGAATGTTACTTGTCACTTATCAGCTCAAGCCTGAATGTCGTCCAGGTCTTGCTGCATGTGGGCATGGACTGCTTCATTATCTGAGGAGTTACAAATGGAAGTGAACACTGTGCAGTGATCAGCGAACATCCCCACTTCTGACCTTATGATGGAGGGAAGGTCATTGATGAAGCAGCTGAAGATGCCTACTGCCCTGAGGAAATCCTGCAGCGATGTCCTGGGGCTGTGGTGATTGACCTCCAACAACCACAACCATCTTCCTTTCTGCTAAGTATGACTCCAGCCAAATTAACATTTGTCAATTTTAATTCAGCTTTTCTACAGTAGAAACAAGCATACGATGCCCCTGCAGTGGAATATTCTGCCTGTCGACACTTGTGTGCAGTACAGGAGGGTGATTGCGACCTGGGCAATTGATGCAAACAGGATGGAATAGGCAAGGAGGAGTGAAATCTAGCAAAGGAAAAATTGGTTGGAAAAGGGAAATGTTGACAAAGGAGAGTGATAGGCTAACTAAGGAAATAAGGGAGGATGTCATATTGAAAACAAAGGCATACAATGTGGCCAAGTCTAGTGGGAGGCCAGAGGATTGGGAAACTTTTAAAAGCCAGCAAAGAACGACCAAAAAAAATGATAAAGAGAGGGAAGATAAATTATTTAAAGTAAACTAGCACAAAATATAAAAACAGATAGTAAGAGTTTCTACGGGTACTTAAAAAGGAAGAGTGCTAAATTAAATTTTGGTCCCCCAGAGGATGAAACTGGGGAATCAATAATGGAAAACAGGGAAATGGCAAAGATGTTGAATAAATATTTTGTATCGGCCTTCATGGTAGAACACACTAAAAATATCCCAATAATGGATAATCAAGGGGCTATATTGAGGGAGGAACTTAATACAATCACTATCACTAATGAAGTAGTACTTGGTAAAATAAAGGGACTAAAGGCAGGCAAGTCCCTGGACCTGATGACTTACATCCTAGGGTCTTAAACGAAGTGGCTTAGAGATAGTGGATGCATTGGTTGTAATCTACCAAAATTTCCTGGATTCTGAGGTGGAGTTCTTTGAAGATGTAATGAGCAGGGTGGATAAGGGGGAACCAGTGGATGTGAGGGAGGGAGCAATGTGCGGTGGCCCGGTGCGGAAATCGGTGCGGTCCCAGCCTGCAAGACCATCAGCAGGCCGGGGCCATTAGAGGGAGCAACGTGTGGCGGCATGCCACTGCAGGGAGCAGCGCGTGCAGGAGGGCGACGGCTGCAAAGAGGGCAACTGGATTTGACTTCACCCAAATCCAGGTCGCTGATTGCAGTGAGGGCGGGTACAGCAGAAGCAGCGAGGTCGGGGCGAAGGAGCAGCACGAGTTCATAGAGGGATGTGATCGGGGCCCAGGAGAGGCGAGAGTTCGGGGCACAGCCCACACTGCGATAGGTGTGCGCACTAGGTCCGTGCAGTAGAGCTGGTCTCCAGTCGTCTTGGTTACTTCTTGCCATTCGACCAAGACCGTCAAGCCCGTGTGGTGTGCAACGGCCACCACACGTTAAAAAAAATCCATGCACAGGCTTCTTCTCCACCCTTCAAGATGTAGTTTGGGATCTGGAATATTAGGTCCTTCATTCAAACACCTGTGAACTCATCCCTTTTTGGCATGGAAGCAGGTCATCCTCATTTCGAGGGACTGCCTATGATGATGATGAATGGATGTGATATGTTTGGTATACCAGAAGGCATTCGATAAGGTGCCACATAAAAGGTTACTGCACAAGATAAAAGTTCATGGGGTTGGGGGTAATAGAGGATTGGCTAACTCACAGAAAACAGAGAGTCAGGATAAATGGGTCATTTTCCGGTTGGCAAACAGTGACTAGTGGGGTGCCGCAGGGATCAGTGCTGGGTCCTCAACTATTTACAATTTATATTAATGACTTGGATGAAGGGACCGAGTGTAATGTAGCCAAGTTTGCTGCTGATACAAAGATGGCTGAGAAAGCAAATTGTGAGGAGGACACAAAAAATCTGCAAAGGCTAAGTGAGTGGGCAAAAATTTGGTAGATTGAGTATAATGTGGGAAATGTGAGATTATCCACACTGGCAGAAAAAGTAGAAAAGCAAAATATAATTTAAATGGAGAAAAATTGCAAAGTGCTGCAGTACAGAGGAACCTGGGGGTCCTTGTGCATGAAACACAAAAAGTTAGTATGCCGGTACAGCAAATAATCAGGAAGGCAAATGGAATGTTGGCCTTTATTGCAAAGGGGATAGAGTATAAAAGCAGAGAAGTCCTGCTACAAGTGTACAGGGTATTGGTGAGGCCATACATAGAGTACTGTGTACAGTTTTGATCTCCATATTTAAGGAAGGATATATTTGAATTGGAGGCTGTTCATAGAAGCTTCACTAGGTTGATTCCGGAGATGAGGGGGTTGACTTATGAAGATACGTTGAGTAGGTTGGGCCTATACACATTGGAGTTCAGAAGAATGAGAGGTGATATTGAAACACGCAAGATAATGAGGGGGCTCGACAAGGTGGATGCAGAGAGGATATTTCCACTCATAGGGGAAACTAAAACTAGGGGGACACAGTCTCAGAATAAGGGACCGCCCATTTAAAACTGAGAAGAGGAGGAATTTCTTCTCGCAGTGGGTTGTAAATCTATGGAATTTTCTGCCCCAGAGAGCTGTGGAGGCTGGGTCATTGAATATATTTAAGGTGGAAATAAACAGATTTTTGAGGGATAAGGGAATAAAGGGTTATGGGGAGCAGGTGGGGAAGTGGAGCTGAGTCCATGATCAGATCAGCCATGATATTAACTGGCAGAGCAGGCTCGAGTGGCCAGGTGGCCTACTCCTGCTCCTATTTCTTATGTTCTTATGCTATATTTATTGGCACTCAATACTGGTAGGTGGGCTGCCACACTGGAGAAGAGAGGGGTATGAGGGAGTCCTATGGTGCAAATACATATAATTTTATATCTCTTTTTGCACACAGGGTGTCAGCAATGGCTCAGTGGGAACACTCTCGCCCCTGAGTCCGAAGGTCGTAATATCAAGTCCCACTCCAGTACATAATTCAGGCTGAGGGAGGGCTGCGCTGTTGGAGCTGTCGACTTTCGGATGAGACGTTAAACCGAGGCACCATCTGCTCTTTCATGTGGGCGTGAAATATTCGACAGCACTATCTTGAAGAAGAACAGGGAAATTCTTGCCGGTGTCCTGCACAATATTTATCACTCAACCAACACCTAAAACAAATTATCAGGACACCCCAAAGCACTCCACAACCAATGAAGTGTTTTTGAAATATAGTCATTGCCAATTTTCACACAGCAAGGTCCCACGAACAGCAATTAGATAGATGACCAGATCTGGGGCTGAAATTTAGTCCCGCCAGAAAGCTGGCGCTCCTACCTTTTTTTAAAAAGAGTTTTTAACCGCCGTTTCGGAAGAGGTCCCCTCTTTCGCGAAATTCACCTCTTTGTTTTTTTTTTAATTGGCCAGGAAGTCGGTCATAACTGTTTAAACTAATATGGCAGGGGGATGGGAATCTATGCAATGAAACAGGGCGAAGTAATATGGAGTCAGAAACAGAAGGTAGAAAGGTAAAAAGCAATAGTGGAAGGCTGAGTAAACAAAGGCAAGAAACAAAAAGGGCCACACATCATAATTCTAAAAGGACAAAGGGTGTTAAAAAAACAAACCTGAAGGCTTTATGTCTTAATGCAAGGAGTATCCGTAATAAGGTGGATGAATTAACTGTGCAAATAAATGTTAACCGATATGATGTGATTGGGATTACAGAGACATGGCTCCAGGATGATCAGGGCTGGGCACTCAACATCCAAGGGTATTCAATATTCAGGAAGGATAGAATAAAAGGAAAAGGAGGTGGGGTAGCATTGCTGGTTAAAGAGGAGATTAATGCAATAGTTCGGAAGGACATTAGCTTGGATGATGTGGAATCTATATGGGTAGAGCTGCAGAACACAAAAGGGCAAAAAACGTTAGTGGGAGTTGTGTACAGACCTCCAAACAGTAGTAGTGATGTTGGGGAGGGCATCAAACAGGAAATTAGGGGTGTATGCAATAAAGGTGCAGCAGTTATCATGGGTGACTTTAATATGCATATAGATTGGGCTAACCAAACTGGAAGCAATACGGTGGAGGAGAATTTCCTGGAGTGCATAAGGGATGGTTTTCTAGACCAATATGTCGAGGAACCAACTAGGGGGGAGGCCATCTTAGACTGGGTGTTGTGTAATGAGAGAGGATTAATTAGCAATCTCGTTGTGCGAGGCCCCTTGGAGAAGAGTGACCATAATATGGTGGAATTCTACATTAGGATGGAGAATGAAACAGTTAATTCAGAGACCATGGTCCAGAACTTAAAGAAGGGTAACTTTGAAGGACTGAGGCGTGAATTGGCTAGGATAGATTGGCGAATGATACTTAAGGGGTTGACAGTGGATGGGCAATGGCAGACATTTAGAGATCGCATGGATGAACTACAACAATTGTACATCCCTGTCTGGTGTAAAAATAAAAAAGGGAAGGTGGCTCAACCGTGACTATCAAGGGAAATCAGGGATAGTATTAAAGCCAAGGAAGTGGCATACAAATTGGCCAGAAATAACAGCGAACCCGGGAACTGGGAGAAATTTAGAACTCCGCAGAGGAGGACAAAGGGTTTGATTAGGGCAGGGAAAATAGAGTACGAGAGGAAGCTTGCAGGGAACATTAAGACAGACTGCAAAAGCTTCTATAGATATGTAAAGACGAAAAGGTTAGTAAAGACAAACGTAGGTCCCCTGCAGTCAGAATCAGGGGAAGTCATAACGGGGAACAAAGAAATGGCAGACCAATTGAACAAGTACTTTGGTTCGGTATTCACTAAGGAGGACATAAACAACCTTCCGGATATAAAAGGGCTCAGAGGGTCTAGTAAGAAGGAGGAACTGAGGGAAATCCTTATTAGTCGGGAAATTGTGTTGGGGAAATTGATGAGATTGAAGGCCGATAAATCCTCAGGGCCTGATGGACTGCATCCCAGAGTACTTAAGGAGGTGGCCTTGGAAATAGCGGATGCATTGATAGTCATTTACCAACATTCCATAGACTCTGGGTCAGTTCCTATGGAGTGGAGGGTAGCCAATGTAATCCCACTTTTTAAAAAAAGGAGGGAGAAAAAACAGGGAATTATAGACCGGTCAGCCTGACATCGGTAGTGGGTAAAATGATGGAATCAATTATTAAGGATGTCATAGCAGCGCATTTGGAAAATGGTGACATGATAGGTCCAAGTCAGCATGGATTTGTGAAAGGGAAATCATGCTTGACAAATCTTCTGGAATTTTTTGAGGATGTTTCCAATAGAGTGGACAAGGGAGAACCAGTTGATGTGGTGTATTTGGACTTTCAGAAGGCTTTCGACAAGGTCCCACACAAGAGATTAATATGCAAAATTAAAGCACATGGGATTGGGGGTAGTGTGCTGATGTGGATTGAGAACTGGTTGGCAGACAGGAAGCAAAGAATAAGAGTAAATGGATACTTTTCAGAATGGCAGGCAGTGACTAGTGGGATACCGCAAGGTTCAGTGCTGGTGCCCAGCTGTTTACATTGTACATTAATGATTTAGAAGAGGGGATTAAATATAGTATCTCCAAATTTGCGGATGGCACTAAGTTGGGTGGCAGTGTGAGCTGCGAGGAGGATGCTATGAGGCTGCAGAATGGCTTGGCTAGGTTAGGTGAGTGGGCAAATGCATGGCAGATGAAGTATAATGTGGATAAATGTGAGGTTATCCACTTTGGTGGTAAAAAGAGACAGACTATTATCTGAATGGTGGCAGATTAGGAAAATGGGAGGTGCAACGAGACCTGGGTGTCATGGTACATCAGTCATTGAAGATTGGCATGCAGGTACAGCAGGCGGTTAAGAAAGTAAATGGCATGTTGGCCTTCATAGCGAGGGGATTTGATTACAGGGGCAGGGAAGTGTTACTACAGTTGTACAGGGCCTTGGTGAGGACACACCTGGAGTATTGTTTACAGTTTTGGTCTCCTAACTTGAGGAAGGACATTCTTGCTATTGAGGGAGTGCAGCGAAGATTCACCAGACTGATTCCCGGGATGGTGGGACTGACATATCAAGAAAGATTGGATCAACTGGGCTTGTATTTACTGGAGTTCAGAAGAATGAGAGGGGATCTCATAGAAACGTTTAAAATTCTGACGGGTTTAGACAGGTTAGATGCAGGAAGAATGTTCCCAATGTTGGGGAAGTCCAGAACCAGGGGTCACAGTCTAAGGATAAGGGGTAAGCCATTTAGGACCGAGATGAGGAGAAACTTCTTCACCCAGAGAGTGGTGAACCTGTGGAATTCTCTACCACAGAAAGTTGTTGAGGCCAATTCACTAAATATATTCAAAAAGGAGTTAGATGTAGTCCTTACCACTAGAGGGATCAAGGGGTATGGCGAGAAAGCAGGAGTGGGGTACTGAAGTTGCATGTTCAACCATGAACTCATTGAATGGTGGCGTAGTCTCGAAGGGCCGAATGGCCTACTCCTGCACCTATTTTCTATGTTTCTATGGTTCTATAATGGGGGCGAAAGTGCGGCAGTAAGTGCTGGTGAGGGGCGGAAGTGGAGGTGGGACGGATTCTCCGCCGCTGTCACTCAGCAGCGGAACAGTGGTGACATCATTGCGCATCACCACGTCTCTCCCCTCTGTTAAAGGGAAGAGAATCGGCCGTCAGTCGCGATCAGACCCTGGGCCACCGGGGAGGGTTTCGGCCGTGCCAGTGGCCTAGCACCCAAGCAGGGGTGCCAGGCTGCATGTTGGCGGTCCTGCCGAACCCGTGGGAACAATAGTCCAGCCGACATGGAAGTCAGCCCGCAAAAAAAAAATGGCGGCTGGGGCATTGGGCCCTCACCTTTAATGGCTGCCGCGCAGCCAGGGCAGAGAGAGAGCATACAAGGTGCACCAACAGAAAAAGCTGTCAGGGGCACCGTTTGGCAGCAATAAGATTTTGCTCGCTAAATTTTGTGGGAGGTGGGGAGTCCCGGCGGTGCGCACACTGATGATGCATTCACGGCCGGTCAGCAGCAGCGGGACATAAGTGGGGACCGCTGGGAAACTCCTCTCGAGCTGAAGTTAGCTTGCGGCGGCCATTCGACCAGAAATCGGTGGCCGCTCGACTTTGCCGCATGGCCGCCCAAATGTACAGTGACGGACCTTATCGGGGAGCTGAATTTTGGCCCCCATCTGTTTTAGTGATGTTGGTTGAGGGATAAATATTGTCCAGAACTCTGGGCAGCACTCCCTTCTTCTTCTTCGAATAGTGCAATGGGATCTTTTACATTTATCTGAGAGGGCAGACGGGGCCTCGGTTTAATGCTCTTCTGAAAGATGGCACCTTCAACAGTGCACCGCTCCCTCAGCACTGCACTGAAGTGACAGCCTAGATTATGTGCTCAAGTTTCTTTAGTAAGACTTGAACCTACAACCTTCTGAAACATTGAACCAACTGGACTAGCAGGGTGCCCAGCAAAATAAACTATGAAACAACAACAACTTATATATATATAGCGTCTTTAACATCGTAAAATATCCCAAGTGCTTCACAGAACTGTTAACAAACAAAAATTTGACACTAAGCCACATAGAGAGATATTAGGGCAGATGACCAAAAGCTTGGTCGGAGATAGGTTTTAAGGAGCAACCTAAAAGGAGAGAGATGTATAGAGGTTTAGGGAGGGAACTCTGGAGCTTTGGGTCTGGACAGCTAAAGGCAGGCCACCAATGGTGGAGCAAAGGAAATCGGGGATGCACAAGAGGCCAGAATTGGAGGAGCGCAGAGATCTTATAGGGTTGTAGGGCTGGAGATGGTTACAGAGATAGGGAAGGGCGAGGCCATGGAGAGATTTGAACGCGAGAATTAAGAATTTAAATTAGGTAGAGGAGCAAAGGGATCTAGAACAAATACACAAATCACTAAAAGTATCGACACAGGTTAACAAGGCCATTAAAAAGCAAACCAAGCACTAGGGTTTATTTCTAGAGGGATAGAATTGAAAAGTAGTGAAGTTATGTTAAACTTGTACCGGATCTTGATTGGACCACATTTGGAGTACTGTGTGCAATTCTGGTCGTCATATTATAAAAAGGATATAGAGGCACTGGAGAGGGTGCAGAGAAGATTTACAAGGACGATACCAGAAATGAGAGGGTACACCTATCAGGAGGATGAACTAGCTGGGTCTGTTTTTTCTTGAAAAGAGAAGGCTGACCGAATAAAGATTTTTAAAATTATGACATTTGATAAAGAGTAGATAGTGAGAGTGTTTCTACTTGTGGGGAAGAGCATAACTGGAGGCCAACAATATAAGATAGTCACCAAGAAATCAAATAGGGAATTCAGAAGAAACTTCTTTACCCAGAAAGTGGTGAGAATATGGAACTCGTTACCACAAGGATTGGTTGAAGTGAATAGATGCATTTAAGAGGAGCTTAGATAAGCCTATGAGGGAGAAGGGAATAGAGGGTTACGCTGATGGGGTTAGATGGGGATAGACGGCAGGAGGCTTGATTAGAGCATAAGCACCAGCATGGACTGGTTGGGCCGAATGGTCTGTTCCTGAGCTGTATATCCTATGTAATCGTATGTAAATCGTCAAGAATTTAAACACTGAAGAAAGCACAAGGAGATCTTAAAGAGCCAAAGCATCCTCATCATTTATGGTCATTGGGAAAATAACAATGGGACAAAAGGACAACATCAAACATTATACTTCAATCGGTTTTATTAGAAATAAAAGTTTACAAATACTTTACAAACATAAAACTGAACCCATAAGCGTATAAAGGAGAGGAGACAAGCTTCAATATACAGCCATATTGCACGAGTAGAAAATCAGCTCCCATTTTCAGCTATTTACAGTTACTGAGTGCACTTCCCCGAGTCTCAATAACACACACAATACCCAATGTCTTTGTTCTAAACCGTGCTACATAATCACTGGGTCTCTTGTCTGTCGTGACTGGGATTGTGCAGTTTTCAAGACTTCGGTTTTACTTTTTGGGGAAAAATAGATATGTACAAAAAAACAAAAGGACAAGTTTCAAGCAGTTCCAGCAATGAATGGATTGTTAGCTGGGAAACTAGAGAATCAAATTAAAATAAGCACACATACACGAAGCCCATTTGCCAGTTATAGCTGAGTAGGTCATGTGGTGTGTTGTGTCCTATTAACATACGTTTCCCACTGTGTGGAGGCAGGAGTCTGCCATGTGCCTTATTTGCTAGATTGTTATTCATTAACATCCATTTACTACCCTGAATAGCATGCAACAAGATCAGTCATAACTTCATGTATCTGCTTCTGTTCCACATCTCTAACTCTGAGAAACAACTCTTGAATTTTAACTTCAGGTAAAGGACTATAACCATTTCTGTCAAAGCTGTTGAGGCTGGGGAGAGGGGGGGGGGGCGTTGAATTGAAAATTTTAAAACTGAGACTGATAATTTTTTGCTAGGTAAGAGTATTAAGGGTTGGGGAACCAAGGCGGGTAGATAAGAGTTTTGATACAGATCAGTCATGATCTCATTGAATGCGGAACAGGCTCGAGGGGCCTACTCCAGTTACTATGTTCCTAACCCCGATGTGTTTATCAGTTGTCAGTCATTCTGAAACTGGAGAATGAGAAAACAATCAGTGGCTTGTCTACAATCCTGTGCAGTGGGAAGAGGGAAGGGGTGGACAGACACTGTTGTGAGCAACCAGATCATTTGTCTGTATTAGTTTTGTTTATCAGTTATAACATTATAGGAGATGGGAAAGGTGGCTGTTTGACTGACTGTTAAGAACCATCCAATCGGGTAATGATTTGGTGCAGAGAGGCAATGCGCCACAAATATGGAGGTGTCAAGTGACCAGTGGCAGAATTGTGGGGGTGGGGCTGTTGGAGGCAGGAGGTCACGTGTTGAAACCTCCTGGAATACATCCAATCCGAATTGCCAACCATCCTTCAGCACAACACAGACTGAAGCTGTGTAATTAAAAGAAAATCTACATTGGCCGAAAGTAGAGGCTCAGTGTTTAAGGCACTTGCTTCACACAGTTACTGAGGCCAGTCAAGCTCAACGACACACAAGTGGTTGATTGTGATTAATTCTCTGCCATTCCTAGTTTCTATAAGAACGCAGGATATGCACCCCATATTCACTCAGGTCACCCTGAGGTTCACGGCAGGGCCCTGAGATACACTACTATAGTCATATAGCGGAGGTCTTTCTGCCAGGATGCTGGAGTTGGAGCTGTGTGATACCACCGGACCACATGCATCTCGGTGGGTAGCAAGTACAGTGTCCCTGGCTGTAACACACAAGCAAGAGGCATAAATACAAAAGGATCTCATACACAAAGCCCTCAACAAATCTTGCAGGTTGGCGGGGGGGGGGCGGGTTGGGCATAAAATAGCTGACATTGTAAGGGGGACCCTGCTACCAAGATGGGGAGATCGGTTATTTTAACCCTGTGCTGCTTATTAACCATCTGTGCGGAAATCTGCTGTGGAGAAGCAGTCCACCTAGAGTTTCCCTCTTCCACTTTCCACTTTGTCTTCTACAACTCAAGCAAGCAGAGTGTGGAATGTTTTTAAGGGAGAATTGGACAGATAGTTGAGGCAGTGGGCAATTGAGGGGTGGTCTTTTCCTGGCTGTTAGCTTCCTGTGCTCCTATAGCACAGAGTTCCCAACCTCCCAGGCTGCCTATCAAGTGACCCAGCTCAAAACTGAGCGCAAGATACTTTTGGCCCCATGAAGCGTTAGGCGGATTTAAAATTCCCAAGCCCATATCTGAAAATCGTGAAGCAAATGCCCATGGAATGAGCCTCTCAGCCCTGGGCCTAACCACAAACCCTCTTATTGTTAGGGGGGGCTTCAATAGCCCCAGATCTTTACTGTGGTTGGATGAGTCCATACAGTATCGCAGGAGCCTGGTGACGGCGATCTGCTGGTACAGGAGTTGTGGGGACGTTTACCTCTGGAGAACATCTCCTCAGTAGTCATAGATTTCATTGGACACAGAAGCAGACAAGCGAGAAACCCACAAAGCACAAAATCACACTGTACAACTGCATTTCTTTTGAAAGGCCAAGGGGGTAAAAAGCCTTTCAGTGAACAGGAAAGATAAAATTAATTATACAAGAATACAAAAATGACATTCCAGTGCGTGTTTGTATATTCCTGACCCTCCTTCTGTCCCCAAACTAACATTACAGTCTGAAGCCTTCTCAAGTGTGATGAGGAGAGCTGTGCCCAATCATAAAACCAACCACTTCGAGAGAACCCATGTGGTGGAAAGAGTCAGCACCCTTGTCACTTAAAGATCACATACAAAGATCCCTATCGTACTGGGGGTCTTCCTGTGGGTTGTACATACTACCATGGTCATTAGCTGTGTACAACAGGTCTATCCTTCATGCAAGTCCTATTGTTCCATGACAACTGCCAAGCTGGAGCTCCCTGCCCCGCCCCGCCCCACCGTTACTTCGACAAGGGGTAGATGCACGGCCTAAAACAGAGCCGAGTCATGCTGATCACCAAAAGTGAGGTTTTGACCTCCTGACTGTGTCGCTGATCGAAGATAGAAAGGCAATATTACTGGTGGGAGAACAAAGCAGCCATGGCTCCAGTTGATCAGGATCAGTTTCCCCCTCATACTCCAATAGCCTACGCTCAAGGTTCATGCCTGAAAAATGTCCACTTTTATGATGAGCCAGAGGGGTGGTCATGCCCTAAGGAACCCTGTCCAAACATGGGCTAGCACCTTAAAAGGAGGGAAAGAAAATCCTAAAACAAGATTGCCAAGCTAAACAACAAAGGGCAAGATCCCACGTCAATGTGGTTGACTCTTAACAGCCCTCTAGAGTAATTTAGCAAGCCGCTGTTATGTCAAACCGCTACAAACGGTTCAAGAAAGTGGCCCACCACCACCTCTCGGGGCAACTAAGGACATCCTGAGAATGAATTTTTACAATGCTCTGTTAATCAAGCCCCTCACTGCAAAGGCACAGCATATGAGAGGGCTACTTGATCACAAGGTGATGCCACCCTTTCCATGTTTGAACAAAAGCAACCAAAACTCATGTGACATAATAGTCTTGATGGGAGTGGAAATAGGAGACTGAAGTCTCGTTGTATAACCCTCTGTTTATCTTAATCCAACCACTTCAAGATGGTGTCCCTATCCTCATGTAACTACTGTTCCACCATCGTCCTTAACCAATATCTTGCTCCCTCTCTGTCCATTTCATTGGATACTTGGAATACAGGCTATCCAGTTCGGCTGTTGTATTCACAACCCAGCTAGTTCTGATGTTCCGATTATGCAATTAGCGGGTCTGAGGAGACATGGGCCATATTCTTTGTATGTGACCTTTAAACTCACCCCATTTGTTTTATATGGAATGATTTTTTTTAGCCTATGTACATTATCAGTCAACTATCTAAACACTGTCAAGTAGGTGCAGAAACTGTGAACCTTCCCCAACCGTTCCCCCCTCCCCCCCCACCCGTCCCCCCTCCCCCCCCACCCCCCCAAGCAAGACTTATTACAATTCCCCTGAGAGAGGTCTGAATAAGGTGCACTTTCGTGCTGAGGACTTACAGACGATGTGAGAGGGCCTGTTTCAGCGACAGCCTGGCCTGCATTAGCCGTCCCTGGGCTAACTTTTGACCAACAGCCTTTAAGTAGTCGACATGTAAGTAGTTTGATTGAGAAACTCCCACATGGAAGAGAAGTGGATTTCCAAAGATATACAAAAAAAAAATGGCACCCAGGAACTCGCAATGCAGCGGATCTCCTATGCACAAACTGAGGTGTCCACCCGCCCATCTAAGTTCATCCTAAAACTATGCTCACTTGGAGACGTGATGGTGACGATTATAATGTCATAGCTCTGGAGATGGTCCTGGTGGGACTTCCACATCTAGCTCCGGTGACTGCTGGGCAAACTGCCAATTGTAAGATCACCGTGCAAGTTCGAATCTGCCGATCGGTACGAAAGTTTGGGGAGCAGAGAGGCTCCTTCGGGAGAGACTTGGTATCAGGAAAGTTGGGTTTGATTTCTGCTGATTGGAGAGTGGATAACATAAGTAGCTGCTCCAAGTGTGGAACCATGTACCCTTGGCCTCTCACTTCCGTTCTGTCTTAACCCGATCCAAGCAGAGTCCTGAGGAAAGTTAGTCACCGAGATCCTACTTCACTCTTCTGTGACCATATTAACTAAACTCCCAAAGGCCCGGGGAAGAGGGAATGCTACAAAGTATGAAACGTAGCTCTTCCCGCCCTCCTGTCCCCCTCTCGACTTTCTGAAACCAGCAGTAAAAGCTCACTTCCCACCACGAGGCCATGTGAGACCCAAAGCTTCTCCTCTGAAGTCAGTCCTGATTCGTACAAACATTCATAGGGAAAGGGCTCAGATGTCCTTTCCCAAACTGGACTCCACAGGTGAAGAGGTTTGTGAAGACTTGGATAGTGACATCTCAGCACTCGATGAAGGCAGTTCCATTTCTTTAAGATGTCACAGCGAGCAGTTACAATATTGGAGTTATGACAGTGACATCAGAGAGAAAGCATTCCTTGTCCAGCATATAATCACATCTGCATTACGAACGTGGCTGGTCACGATGGTACCGGTCCCATGGCACTCCTCCCCCTCTGCCAGCTCCCAAGGTGCCAGTTTCAGTATGTGATCAAATCGGCCTGTTCCATTTGAGCTGGCACAGCCGCCCCAATGAAACGCAAAGAAATTGCACACAAGAAAAACTAGACAAGACCAGTAATACACAAAATAAATTATACAGAATAAATTACAGAAACAAACGGGAGTTCCCTTGCACCTCTCACAAGGCTGACGTGGGCAGTCAGCGACGAGCATCTGTGCAGTTCCTTCTCAGTTGTCCATTCCCAAGGCAGTCGTTCTGTGTTAGCTGGCTCAGCGTTCAAAGATTGCAGGAAACATTTCTTCGTTTTTGTAAAAAGGCTGCACCCACAAAAACGCGCCCCAACAAGTGTTTGTTTCGCTTCCCATTCCTCCCGACCAAACGTTGCAACTCTTCGCGCAGAGTCGCAGAAGGGTCAAGTGTCAAGGGGTCACTTAAAAATTGCTTTCTTCCCTTGACAGGGTATTTTCTGAGATGAAACCATAAAACAATTCACTAAAAGGATGGCCCCATTAACCGGTACGAATGTATGTACATGTGTGTGTACACATGTGTATATATACACACATGTCTGTCTATCTGTCTGGAGCATTGAGACACAATAATTGGGCTAGTTATTACATTCTACATATTGCACAGTCTTAGTCATTCTATCACAGGACCATAAACTGTGGAACTCCTAGTCTCCCTAGCGTCTTCACTTCCTCCTTAACTTTCAAAACCAAGCATAGCAGCATCTAATCATGACTCAATTTACCTGCTCTTCTTAGGGTTGCAACCCTCCAGGGTTCTCCTGGAGTTCCGAGGGATTAAATACTAATCTCAGGGACAGACACCCCACTGAGAGAAAACCAGGAGAAAATTCATATGAGCATTAAAAATTGAAATGTGTATTTTTTTCATTTTCTTTGTACACTTTCATTTATGAGTTACAAAATAAACTGGGGTGGGGGGGGGGGAGGCTGTTTGAGTGACAGCCAAGTATTGTTCAATTGGGTAATGAAGAGCCTGTTTGCTTTCTAATTGGCTGTGGGATGGAGAGGATAGATGTGTCTGCTGGCCAATGGCAGGAGTCTGGGGGTGAGGCTGTTGGAAGCGGAAGGTCATGTGACGAAACCTCCTCAGAACACGTCCAACCAGAATTGGTAAATCCAAGGTCTTCCCTTTGATAATCTTTTCAGCCTAGCTCTATGTTGGCCTTAGGCTTGCCCCTGGGTGTCTCAATTTAAGAAAAACTCCCACCTACGTTGACACACTTTGCTAAATTCATAGGACGAGTTAAAATTTATATTTCAAGGATAGTCCAAACAAAATGTTTTGTATCTGGACACCAGTGTTGCTAACGCTCGATATTTTACTAGCGATTTGACTGGTTTTGCACTATTGTGATAACTTGCACGAAACGCAGATTAAAACAATAGTGTAAAACAAGAAATTGTTAACAAAATCGTGAATGTTTGCAACAGGGGCGCCTCCTTTCTACACGGGTGCTAAAACGCAGCGAATTCAAAGAAGGGTTGACTTGTCATCGGCTTGGTGACAGTGCAGACAATTGGCAGCTCATTGCATCATCACTGCGTCTGCTTCCCCTTGCAGCCCATTATCTCCAGGCTACTTCCTTTTAGCCAGAAGGAAGATAGCATCGCAAGGCATTGCACACAGCAAGACCAAGGGGAAATGCATCAAAATAATCTCAAGGGTTTTGGCCAAATCTGAATGAAAGGTAATATAAAAACATTAGGAACAGGAGTAGGCCATTCAGCCTCTTGGGCTGCTCCATTGTTCAATTAGATCAGTGCTGATCTGCAACTCAACCAGTGAGCAGTTTTTGCTATTCGAACTCCCCTAAACCTGCTGCACCACCAATGCAGCAACTGTGAGCCCTTGAGCATCAACTTGTTCAATAGGCAGCAGCTACCTTGCTGCTCCAAGAATCAATATCAATAACCAACACATTCAACTGCAGTCGTCAAGTGATGACTTTAAGGGTGGGGGGAATAGAGAAAAAGTAAGATAGAGAAAGAAGAATGAGAGAGATAGAGAAAGAGCAGAGAGAGTAAGAATGAAAGAAAGGCAGGAGAGAAAAAGGTGGTGAAAAGTGCACAGAATGAGAAAGAACAAATGGAAGAGAGAAAGGGAGAACTGGAGAGAGAAGGAATGGGAGAGGGGAAGGCAGAGAGAGAATGAACGGGAGACAGAAAGGTAGAGTGTGAGGAAGAACAGGAGAGACAGAACAAATGAGAGAAAGGTATAGTGTGAGGCAGAACATAGAGAAAAATAGGAGCGAACGGGTAGAGTGAGAGAGAGAAACAGAACAAAAGGGAGAGAGAAAGATAGAGTGAGAGAGAAACAGTACAAAAGGGAGAGAAAGGTAGAGCGAGAGAGAGAAACAGAACAAAAGGGAGAGAATGAATGAGACACACAGACACAAATACGCAGGACAGGGCGGCAAAAAAAGAGAATGAGAGAGCAAGAAAGAGATCTGATGAGAGATGAGAACTGGAAAAGGAAAGCGGGGGCGGGGGAAAGAGAAGGAGAAAACAGGCGACAAATGATGGAGAAAGTGCATGTGAGAGGTGGTGTGAGTTGAAACATTTAGTGTGTAGCATTAATTACAGCTGGCAGGCTTCAATGACAAGGAAGCAACTCAGAGTTACTGCTTCCTGCCACACCAGCCCACGGCCTACTCATTAAAATATCTAGAGTCTTTCATTAGATCTTTCCTACTCTTGCTTCACTAATAAAACCTTTTGATTTACTCGAACAACAATTGAAGACATTGTTGCAAATATAAAAGAGAGTGGAGCATTACCACAGTGGGATCTGCCTACACCTGAACTGAGGGCAGGATAAATTACACCCAAGTTTAGCTCTCATGATCCAATAACCAGCTATACGTCACCGAATAAGCAGCTAGCAGATAATTAATAGCTAATTCAAGGCTCTTTAATCTCTTGCTGGTGTGCCAATCCGCCAAATATGACATACTGGCACACTGCTCAGTTGGGTTACAGGTCAAGGGTTAGAGGTCACTTATCAGCAGACCAAACGTGTGGAAGTTCTAGGAACTGATAAAGCTGGCCGGGTGGGGGGAGACGGGGGACCCATCTCAGGTGAGTCTGCAGCTAATGCCCAATTAACACTGGCAACAGCTACCCACCCTGCTTCCCCCATCTATTCTCCCAATTAGCCAAGTGGGGTGGAGGATCTAAAGTGAGCCAACAAAAGAAAAGGTAAACAAAGCGACTTTGATGGGGCGGTAGATGGGATGTTATAATTGATCTCAGTGACCATTTGCCAGGGAGCAGAAGAATTTGGACATTAACAGAAAAGGGATGGGCAGAGCAGTGATGCCTTCCATGGTTGGATAGTCCATTCACATTCACTGGCCAGGCTTGCACATGGAGTGGGATAAAATTGACCACTTGTATAGAGCCACTTCAAAAACAGCAATTCAATGGTGGCAAACAAGACCACTCTCATCCTGCAGCAAAGCCTTTTCTCTTTAAGAGCAGGGAAGTCTTTCAAGAGAAGCTTGTGGATGAAAAGTGTTGACTTTGAGCACCAGATCTGGGAGCGTTGGCTTCCAAGCCCCTGCTCTGCATTCCTGATTGCCTAAGCCCCTTTTATGAGAAAAGAGTTGCATTTATATAGCACCTTTCACGACCTCAGGATATCCCAAAGCGTTTCACATCCATAGAAGTACTTTTGGAGTTTAGTCACTGTTGTAATGTAGACATTGACTAGACTTCAAAAAGTACTTAATTGCACTGTAAAGTGCTTTGGGATGTCCTGAGGCATAAAAGGCACTGTATAAAAGCAAATTCTTTCTTTACACTAACATAAAAAGAGATGCTGGAAGAAGGAAAGATCTGGAAGGAGAAAAGACGGATTAATGTGTCGGAGCGAGGCTCTTCATTAGAGCCAATAAAGGCTCAAAACCCGATTGTTAACTTGTCCTATTGTGGCTATGAGAGGCACTGCTTTATATTTACTGCCTTTCCTGAATTTATTTAGCAGCATAGGAACAGGAAAAGGCCATTCAGACCCTCAGGCCTGCTCTGCCATTCTCTACACAAGAAAAGGCTGAGGGGTGACCGGATAGAGGGATTTAAAATTATGAAGGGGTTTGATAGGGTAGATGTAGAGAAAATATTTCCCCTTGTGGGGAGTTCAAAGCTGGGGGCCATAAATATAAGATACAGGTTGAACCTCTCCCATCCGGCACCCTCAGTTCCTGACCGGTGCCGGACCATAGAATTTTCCGGACCACGGGAGGTCATGCCGGCCCCCAGACTTATCGGGTACTGCTGACCTGGGGCTGGCTGCTCCTCCTCTCCCCGCCGCCTCCGGGGTCGGGCCAGCACACCGTGTCCTGAGGCCGGCCACTCCCCCCCCCCCCCCGCTGTCCCCAGCGCGGCCCCCCCGCCCCCCCCTCCAGTGGGGTCGGTGCGGGGAGGGAGTGAGGCACGGTGACCGACCGAGGTGCCAAAGTTGGGCCAGAAATGCTGCGGAACAACCCCTGCGCAGAAGCCTACTGCGCGAATGATGCCAGACCTGGGAGATTGCCGGACCAAAGAGTCCCGGACTAGAGAGGTTCAACCTGTAGTCACAAATAAATCCAATGAGGAATTCTGGAGAAAATCTTTTACTCAGAGAGTGGAACTGGCTATCACATGGAGTAGTTGAGGCAAATAGCACAGATACATTTAAGGGGAAGCTACAGAAGTACGTGAGGGAGAAAGGAATAGAAGATATGTAGATAGGGTGAGATGAAGTAAATAAGAGTGGGAGGGGGTTTGTGTGGAGCATAAACACAGGCCAAATGGCTGTACATTCAGTGTAATTCTATGTAATTCAATTAGATCATGGCTGATCTGCACCTCAACCCCAATTTGCTCCAAATCCTTTGATACCATTACTTAACAAAACTCTTATCGGTCTCACAGTTTTGAAAGCTTCATATGTCCCCCTCCACCCACAGCCTTTTGGGAGGGAGAGTTCCACGTTTGTACTGTCCTTTGTGTGAACAAGTGCTTCCTGATTTCATTCCTGAATGGCCTGGCTCGAAGGGGGAAGTTGGGGGCCAATAGGAGAGGGCACAGGACTGACAAAGTCTCTCACATTTTAGCCAATCAGCATGATGCACCGGGGACTGTGTACAATGTAGAATCCAATGTACATTGGACTATGTACAATCCAATCAAGCCTTGTGTATGTTCAAACTAACGTTACGGTGTGTGTGTGCAAGGCTGAAATCAAACTCTTTCACAGAAAACTAGACTGGCAGATTAGTGAAAGGACTGCCCCAGCTTTATACCAAGAGAGGAGAATATATCCATTGTGTAGTGTGTGTTGCTAAGTGTGGTTGCCATGGCCAGTCTCCTGCGGCAATGGCAATGTTACAGTCAAATAACTGTTTGGGCAATATGTTCCCGCGTCCCACACTCCTACGAGAGGAGATACTGAGAAAATACGGAACCTCATGGGGCCACCTTTAGTAATATATTTTCACTACCAATTTTTCCCCTCCCCCCTCACAAAAAAATGCCAACCTTGTCACTTGACCGTTACCCTCCTGGGAGTCAACTGGTCCCACAGGGAAGCTGTAATCAAATCCTCACATTTCTATAGGTTACCTCTGGTAACATGTAACACAAAGTGTAGACACATACTATAGGAGTCACCACATGAAGACTGTTGTTTCTATAGTTAAGCATTCTGTTCTACAATGGGATGCAGAGAGAGTCAGAGTGGGGAGCATCTATAGTAGTGACTGGGCACTACCAAACACACCAGACCAATTGGCACATTGTACATGTCTATTACCACCAGCCAGCTCCAGGAGTATGGTATTGGTATGATACTGGCAACACCACATTGTGAGTGATGGATTGCTGGAATTTACAGGGCTGGAATTCGAACTGCAACAGGGTGTGCAACACCATCTGAATTACAGCCTTTTACACCCTGCAAATCTGGTCCCAGATTTTGAGAACTATATATACTGTTCTACTATTTTGATGCAGTTGGGCTCAGCAGGGCGGGTCATGGTGACACAGAATTGAGAAGCTGAAGAACGTTGTCATGTGACCAGTTGCATCAAAGGGTCTCGTTTAGGAATTGGCCCATCGCTGCCAGTATAATTCCAGTACCACTCCCTCACTGGATCTAGTGCTTGCATCAGCCAACTGCTCACTGAGTTCAGTTGTAAACTGTCAGGACTCCTTCAGCAAGAATATGTTCATGGTCCCAGAAATGTCCCTGTGGAAAGGGACTTCACAGCACCACTTCGGGTAGACTTCAGTGGCTTGCTGTCGGAGAGATGGGATGCTCAAGGTCGGCGGTCCGTTAGTAACACGGGCCCGTTTACAGGAGTGGTCACACGTGGGGTTGGGGGCGTCAGGACACCTATGATGTATCTCCTCAAACCAACAGGGACCAAGAGCACAGGCCAAGCCTGGAGATTCTGACCATTCCACCAGCGATGGGCAGACTCCGGGCCTGTACACTGGGGCTCTCTCCCAGCACCATATATAAGACAGCCAGTGGCACAATGGGCACAGCTTGGCATCAGTAACCAGCCTCATTGGAGATGGAGAGGGCTTTGCAGTGACCTGAGGATTAGGTTTAGGCTCCAAGAATCTAAGATGACCGTCAGTGCACAGATATCGTAGAAAGAGCAGCCCTTTACCATGTTGGAGTGGGGGGGGGAATGAGAAATGGGTGTCTTAGTGGTTCTGTAGGTATAAGTGCTCTAGAGTTCTCTCAATAGCTCAGTGAATTAATCCAGTCAATAGTAAAGCCCCATACAGTCCCAGGTTCAATTCATGTCTATGCTGTGTTAGCTGATCTCAGCTTTAGGGCCCCTTAGCTAGGGACGGGGAATTTATCCAGGGTTGCAGCTTCTGGCTGCTATAAAGCAATGCCTGCTGAAAGGGATTGTTGGGTGAGGGCAGAATCCGGCTTGCCTATGGCGCCATGGATGACTAACCCGAGAACACTCACGTGAACCATGAACGTTGAGGTGAAGTACAGGCCAATGCCTGTGGAACGGTACCCCTTCCAATCGGTCAAGGTTTTCAGCAACGGAGGGAAAACTGGCACGGAGAAATATATTTTTAAAAAAAGCTCTTGAAGAATCTGAATGGGGAGCGATTATGTCCAAAGCTAGATTGAATCGTGATATCAGAATCTCCCTGGAAGCTATGGTTGCCTCCAGAGATTGGCGACACCAGTTAGCTAGGGCTTGACTGAGCCTGCAGCAGACATAGCTGGTTCTGGTGAAACTCAAGTGCCGACCTATGGCATCTCGCTCCAATTCTCTAAAGGTTTCAAAGCTGACAGATTCATCCTCTTAACTGGCACTCAATCCCAGAGTATGTTCACCATGACCATCAAACCCACTGCTGCAAATGCATCGGAAGTTCCCTCTATATTAACCCAAAAATGCACTTTGGCTTCCGTCCTTACGAGGTGCACCCCAATAATGTGCCGTTTCGTTTTCCCACACTCATTATTCCTGTGGTACCTTTGTGAGGTTGCCGATTTGGTGCCAATTGGTGTCAAGAACTGAGAGAAGTGTCTGTACTGTGGCCTACTGCCCAATACAACCTGCAACTATGAATTAAAGCCCAGAAGGTCAGCAATCTTTGAAATGGTGAATAAGGGGTTATTTAAAAGAGGTGTTCAAAACTGTGAAAAGTTTTGAGAGAGTAAATAGAGGTAACGAACTTTTAAAGTGAAGGGAAATGGAAACTCCCAGGAATGGAGCCTGCACCTCCGTTTGGGCCCATGTGGCCTAGCTCGGACTGTTGGCCTGCTGGAGAGAGGATACTTTGGGTTTGAGTGCCTACACTTACTCAACAAAGCTCTAATCCCAAATGCGATCACAACATAGGATCCTAATTAAAACCATTGATAAACAAAGCTTTCAGCAGGACTGTAGGAGCTCGACAGTGGTCTCTGTGCATGAGTGGGCAGAACAATTCAAGGCATCTGAATCTTAGCTTTTCCGGGAGGAATCATCCAGTTCCCAGAGAGGTCACTTGGTTACGTTCTACAGCTTGGAGAGAGGTGCGGAGGGGAGGGGGGGGGGTAGGGGATGGGGGAAGAGGAAATAAAACACAGGTTAAACCTCCAAGGGATTGAATTGCACGTAACCAGCGTTGAGAATCCAGTGAAACTTGCTTCGCTCAGGTACTAAAGACTCTTTGGTATGATTTTGATGGATCGGTGAGTGGCAAGATGTCTCCATTTTGTTTTTTTTCCTCTTCTTTTTCTTCTTACCGCTGTATTTGTCCGTTTTTTTGTTGTTGACATAATAAGACGTGGAAGGAACAGAGGGAAAGAAGTAGAACACATTCTTTGCAGAGGTGAGAGGCATTTCAGGAGTCCAGCCTTTGGAGGAAGAGGCACTGCTGGCAGATGGAGAGCACATGATAGTGAACAGGAACAGTTTCTACTGGAGGTCTGTGGAAAGCACTGCTACATTTCCACTGTATATATATATATATATATATTTATATATATATATATATATAAAAAAGGTAACACCATCCGACCAGCGGTGTGTATGTCTTCAAACCCGTGGTTTTGTTCTCTTGTTTAGTGCCATTTGCAGTACACTCTAACGTATAGTTGCACAGTGGACGGGGGGGGGGGGGTGAAGGGGGAGGTTGGGCCTCACCTTTGACCTGCCGCCTCCACATTCTCTTCCGGGTCAAAGATTAAAGTAAAGAGGAGGATAAGAAGCCGCCACCAGAAGGGCTGGTCTGCGCGGTTTTCATCCCTGTTATGCTGTGGAAGAAGAATAAAGTCCTTTTTGAGAAATCGTAACGTTTTGAACCCATCACCTTGACATATCACAGAACAGAGAACTGGTCGCATAGCACATAAGCAGCTTTTGAACTACATTTGCTTCAATAGCAACACGACATGGTGAAATAGTGAAATAATTTTTGGGGGGGAAACCTCCAACTTTCACAGTTTGGGTGTGGTATCTTGGTGGGGGCTGGGGCGGGTGGGAGTGGAGTATCGACAGTCATTATACATACTGAGTGTTGCAATTCAGTCGCAAGGGTATCATGGCTGAGTCTGATTCTGTCCTTACCTCTGGGTGCACAAAAAGACCATATACCCACTCCCTCACATATCCCCCCCCCCCACGGACACACACACCCCCCACATCCCTCACACTCCCATATCACCTTCAAACACACCCCCACATACACACCAACCCCCCAAACACCCCCCCCATGTCCTCTATCCCACCCCACATCCACACCCCCTCATCCCCTACACACACGCACCTCCACCCGCTCTAACACACCCACCCATACCCCACACCCGCACACAAACCCCCACCCACTACACACACAAACCCCCACCCACTACACACACAAACCCCCACCCACTACACACACGCACCCCCACCCACTACACACACGCACCCCCACCCGCACTAACACACCCACCCATACCCCACACCCGCACACAAACCCCCACCCACTACACACACAAACCCCTACCCACTACACACACAAACCCCCACCCACTACACACACACCCCCACCCACTACACACACGCACCCCCACCCGCACCACACACGCACCCCCACCCGCACTAACACACCCACCCATACCCCACACCCGCACACAAACCCCCACCCACTACACACACAAACCCCCACCCACTACACACACACCCCCACCCACTACACACACAAACCCCCACCCACTACACACACACCCCCACCCACTACACACACACACCCCCACCCACTACACATACACACCCCCACCCACTACACATACACACCCCCACCCACTACACACACACCCCCACCCACTACACACACAAACCCCCACCCACTACACACACACACACCCCCACCCACTACACACACACACACCCCCACCCACTACACACACACACACCCCCACCCACTACACACACACACACCCCCACCCACTACACACATACACACCCCCACCCACTACACACACACACCCCCACCCACTACACACACAAACCCCCACCCACTACACACACACACACCCCCACCCACTACACACACACACACCCCCACCCACTACACACACACACACACCCCCACCCACTACACACACAAACCCCCACCCACTACACACACACACCCCCACCCACTACACACACACACCCCCACCCACTACACACACACACCCCCACCCACTACACACACACACCCCCACCCACTACACACACAAACCCCCACCCACTACACACACACACCCCCACCCACTACACACACACACCCCCACTACACACACAAACCCCCACCCACTACACACACACACCCCCACCCACTACACACACACACCCCCACCCACTACACACACAAACCCCCACCCACTACACACACAAACCCCCACCCACTACACACACAAACCCCCACCCACTACACACACACACCCCCACCCACTACACACACACACCCCACCGATGTTCCTGCTAAGGTTCACTTGCGGCCGTGCAGTAATGGGAAAGGTCCCGCCAAGGCCGCTCACCAGCTTTTACACTGTGACTATCACGAGCGCACAGAAATTTAAGGGGACTGCACATTAAAAGAATGAGGCCGCGCAGAGGGGGATATGGGGGTGTGAGGGATATGGGTGGGTGGGGCAGGCTGTGTTTATGGGGAGGGGGATGTGTGAGGGGGTGGGTATGTGGTCTTTTTGTGCACCCAGAGGTAAGGACAGAATCAGGCTCAGCTGTGATACCCTTGCGACTGAAAGGCCATCAACACTCAGTATGTGTAATGACTGTCCCCACCCCAAACAAACACCCCCCCCCACCACACATAAACATACTCCCCTCCCACACACACCCTACCCACCCACACAACCCCCACCCCCCCCCCCACACACACACACCTGCCCACTCCCCACACACAATCACCACTCCACCCACATAATCCCCACCCACACACACATTACCCACACACACCCCACCTACACACACACATTACCCACACACACCCCATGCACCTCCCACCCACACAACCCCCGCCTCACACACACACCTATACACACCCACCCCCACACACTCAACCCCCAACCCTCACACACACCCACCCCCCCACACACAACCCCACACATACACACATCCTGCAGCACATATAAGCACCCCCACTGTGTATGTACTGTGAAAAATAGTTACAACAGTGTAATGTATGCAACTGTGATGCTCACAGGTTTGTAGAGTTGTTGCATTGTGAGTGGCTTAGCCAGTCATGTGATGTTCACAAGATTCAATAAATCCCCAGTCAGTTGGGTCTAGATTATCCACAATGAGGTATGCAGTTGTGAGCCAGTGGATGAATTGGTAATGTTTAGTGTGACTGTTAAACCTTTGTTAATAAACCAAATAGTTCTTAATAGCAATGTGTTGCTATGAATTCTTAAGCAAAGAACCCATGAAGCAAATACATTATAAACATAATTGTGCATCCCTTTAGCAAAGTATTTTGCAACAGTTGAGTTACATGGAGAGACTAGAGAAGCTGGGATTCTCCTTAGAGCAGTGAAGTTTAAGGGGATATTTAATACAGGTGTTCAAAATGAGGTAGAGTTTTGATAAGAGTAGATAGGAAGAAACTGTTCCCACTGGCAAGAGGGTCAGTAATCAGAGGACAGAGATTTAAAATAATTGACAAAAGAACCAGGGGGGAGATGAGGAGACTGTTTTCACACAGCGAGTTGTTATGATCTGGAATGCACGGCCTGAAAGGGTGGTGGAAGCAGATTCAATAGAAACTTTAAAAAGGGAATTGGATATATACTTGAAAAGGAAAATTTTACAGGGCTTTGGGGAAAGAGCTGGGGAGTGGACTATTCAGGTAGCTCTTTCAAAGAGCCGTCACAGGCACGATGGGTCGAGTGACCTCCTTCTGTGCTGTATGATTCTATGATAATTCTGAAGGAAATGATCAGCTCAGCCAGAAACCTGACTCTTCCCACACTTGGCCTGTGGCCAAGCATTCCCCTGAGCTAATCTGTGATAGTGTTACAAAACATTTAGCAGTCAAAACAAACCTCAATGTTATTCATCTCAACACCTCAATAGGAATCATTTCTGGGCAGCTCTCTCCTCTGAATCATAAGTCCCTGCTAACGTCAAACCGTAGCTTGACTGATGTTGGGTTTGGGGTTCAAAGGCCGTTAGAGGCTTGGGGCGTGAAATTGCCCTGCGCCTGATTGGGGTGGTAACCAGCCGGGACTGGGACTTCCTGCAATTTCTCCCCCAGCCGCTGAATTGGGCTTACCGCCCCTCAAAGGAAGTTGAGCACAATCTTGCGCGTTCCACTTCCTTTAGGGACGGTTTCCGAGGCGCCACTGGGGCGGTGAGTCGAGCGCTACCAGGGTACTCCGCATAGTGCTGACTCACTTCAATGTCTCCCCCCTTCAATTAAAGCGGAGGGTCACAGCGCACTCTGCAAGGCCTCTGATGGCCTCCACAGAGCCACCAGGGCAACGTGGGACCGGGGCCTGCAGCCCCGCACCCGAAATGGAATGCAAGGCTGCACACCGGCGGCCCGGACCACGATAGGGCCGCCATTCTGGAGCCGACCCAAGAGTCGGCAATCCAGAAATGATGGCGGCCTGGGCGACTGACGCCCTCCACTTTAAGTAGAGCCCCGAGATCGGGGTCGGCGCGGGACGATGAGGGGTCGGCGCGGGGTGGTGAGGGGTCGCTGCGCACGGCGATGACGTCATCGCTCCGCGCGGTGGCCCGGGGCACTAACTGTGGCCGTAATGCTGCCATGGCAGTTCATCCGCAAACTCCCAGCCAATTTCCCGGGAGCCGGTGGCGCCCCATTATGGGGCGGAGGTAAAAAGTCACCTCCGCCCCATTAGCAACTGCAGGGGGCGCTAAAGGGCCTCTAAAAAAGGGGCAATTTCGTCCCCTTAGTATTTTAACTCTGAGTCTATTCCTGGAGGTTTCATCACATAACCTCCTGCCTCAAAGGGTAGCTGTCAAACAGGATGGTGATAGCTCAGCCAGTTGCCCAGATCTGTATAGACCAGAAGGCCCTGAGTTCAATCCCAAGTCTGTGCTTAGTCAGCCGGTCTCAGCACAAGGTGGACCCTGCTGATTCTGGGAGTAAATATTTCACCCGGGTATGCAGCCACACGAAGCGGGAAGAACCAATCCCTACTCTGTCCCGAGGTAGCTGGGGCAATGGCAGGAAGTGCTATGATTTGCCTCAGGCCTGTCAAGTAGGAAATGGAAAGCTCCTCTAGTGACTCATATCTATCCAGACCTGAGAGCACCAGGGTAAATCACAAGCCTGTGCTCGTGAGCTGATCTCAGCCCAGCAGCCTCTGGTCTGGGCACAGGACAAGTCAGTTACTCCAACGTCCCTGTGTCAGCTATAGCTCAGTGGGTAGCACTCTTGCCTCAGAGTCAGAAGGTTGTGGGTTCAAGTCCCACTCCAGGAACTAGAGCACAAGGCTGACACTCCAGTTCAGTGCTGAGGGAGTGCTGCACTGTCGGAGGTGCTGTCATCTTGGATGAGACGTTAAACCAAGGCCTCATTTATTCTCTCAGGTGGACATAAGATATCGCATGGCATTATTTCAAATAAGAGCAGTGGAGTTATCCATGGTGTCCTGGTCAATATTTATCCCTCAATTAACATAACCAAAAAAACAGATTATCTGGTCATTTTCACATGTTTGCTTGTGTGCAAGTTGGCTGCCGCGATTCCTAAATTACAAAAGTATTTCAATGGCTGTAAAGTGCTTTGAGACATCCGGTGGTCGTGAAAGACGCTATAGAAATCCAAGTCTTTCTTTCTTTCACAGCTATGCAGAGCAGAAGGCCCCAGATTCGGGTTACCAACTCTGGTTGGACATATTCCTGGAGGTTTCATCACATGATCTCCTGCTTCCTGCATAGTCAAGCAGCCTGTTTATTTCCCATTTCCAATATTTTTATAACTAATAAGAACATAAGAAATAGGAGCAGGAGGTTAGGCCATTTAATACGATCGTGGCTGATCCGATCATGGACTCAGCTCCACTTCCCTGCCCGCTCCCCATAACCCCTTATTCCCTTATCAGTTAAGAAACTGTCTATCTCTGTCTTAAATTTATTCAATGTCCCAGCTTCCACAGCTCTCTGAGGCAGTGAATTCCATAGATTTACAACACTCAGAGAAGAAATTTCTCCTCATCTCTGTTTTAAATGGGTGGCCCCTTATTCTAAGATTATGCCCTCTAGTTCTAGTCTCCCCCATCAGTGGAAATATCCTCTCTGCATCCACCTTGTCAAGCCCCCTCATAATCTTATACGTTTCAATCATCCTTCTGAATTCCAATGTGTATAGGCCCAACCTACTCAACCGATCCTCATAAGTCAGCCCTCTCATCTCCGGAATCAATTTAAAGTATTCAAAGAAAATGAAAAAAAAACAATTTAATGCCCCAATGATTTTCCTCAAGGGTTGCTCACAGCAGCGTCTGAGATTAATTCCTGGAGACTTCAGGGCATTTCTGGAAGGTTGGCAACCCTACCCCAGTTTCAATCCAAAGCCTGTGCTCATTTAGCTGATCTCAGCCAAGGTGCCCCTGGGCTAGGCACAGGACAAGCCAGTCAGATTATCACAAACACAAAAGCAAAATACTGCGGATGCTGGAATCTGAAATAAAAACAGAAAATGCTGGAAATCTCAGCAAGTCAGACAGCATCTATGGAGAGAAACAGAGTTAACGTTTCAGGTCGATGACCCTTTGTCAGACCTGGTGATTCATCAGTTCTGACGAAAGGTCATAGACCTGAAACGTTAACTCTGTTTCTCTCTCCACAGATGCTGCCTGACCTGCTGAGATTTCCAGCATTTTAAGTCAGATTATCACATCTGATTACTCTCCAGTGCCCTCTGCTGGAACGCACTTGCTTGTGGGCATCGGGGGGATGGGGAGACGGGTGAACAAAGTGTGGGTTCATCTGGGACATTGCCAACCGTTGTACTGTCTCCTGCCACTCACTACCTGGGTGAGCATGCAAGGAATAGCTTTTTGTCGGTATAAGGGAATGGTACACTGCCCTGGTACATCGAGGGGTGGGCAAAACTGGAATTAGGTTTGAGAGCTCAGACCGAGTCACCAACGAAATGAAGCTGGGATCTGATCTCCAGGAACTGGGAATGCTGGGATAGGAGGAAATGGAGCTCAGAGAGTGGGGATCTGATCTCCAGGAACTGGGAATGCTGGGATAGGAGGAAATGGAGCCCAGAGAGTGAGGATCTGATTTGGTTGGTTGTTTTTGTGATGCTTACTGGTTCAAAAAGTGCCACACATCATAATTCTAAAAGGACAAAGGGTGTTAAAAAAACAAGCCTGAAGGCTTTGTGTCTTAATGCAAGGAGTATCCATAATAAGGTGGATGAATTAACTGTGCAAATAGATGTTAACAGATATGATGTGATTGGGATTACAGAGATGTGGCTCCAGGATGATCAGGGCTGGGAACTCAACATCCAAGGGTATTCAACATTCAGGAAGGATAGAATAAAAGGAAAAGGAGGTGGGGTAGCATTGCTGGTTAAAGAGGAGATTAATGCAATACTTAGGAAGGACATTAGCTTGGATGATGTGGAATCGATATGGGTAGAGCTGCAGAACACCAAAGGGCAAAAAACGTTAGTGGGAGTTATGTACAGTAGTAGTGATGTTGGGGAGGGCATCAAACAGGAAATTATGGGTGCATGCAATAAAGGTGCAGCAGTTATCATGGGTGACTTTAATTATGCATATAGATTGGGTTAACCAAACTGGAAGCAATATGATGGAGCAAGATTTCCTGGAGTGCAGAAGGGATGGTTTTCTAGACCAATATGTCGAGGAACCAACTAGGGGGGTGGCCATCTTAGATTGGGTGTTGTATAATGAGAGAGGATTAATTAGCAATCTCGTTGTGCGAGGCCATTTGGGGAAGAGTGACCATAATATGGTGGAATTCTACATTAGGATGGAGAAGGAAACAGTTAATTCAGAGACCATGTTTTTTGCCCTTTGGTGTTCTGCAGCTCTACCCATATCGATTCCACATCATCCAAGCTAATGTCCTTCCTAAGTATTGCATTAAAGAAGGGTAACTTTGAAGGACTGAGGCGTGAATTGGCTAGGATAGATTGGCGAATGATACTTAAGGGGTTGACAGTGGATGGGCAATGGCAGACATTTAGAGATCGCATGGATGAACTACAACAATTGTACATCCCTGTCTGGCGTAAAAATAAAAAAGGGAAGGTGGCTCAACCGTGGCTATCAAGGGAAATCAGGGATAGTATTAAAGCCAATGAAGTAGCATACAAATTGGCCAGAAATAGCAGCGAACCCGGGGACTGGGAGAAATTTAGAACTCAGCAGAGGAGGACAAAGGTTTTGATTAGGGCAGTGAAAATAGAGTACGAGAGGAAGCTTGCAGGGAACATTAAGACGGACTGCAAAAGCTTCTATAGATATGTAAAGAGAAAAAGGTTAGTAAAGACAAATGTAGGTCTCTTGCAGTCAGAATCAGGGGAAGTCATAACGGGGAACAAAGAAATGGCAGACCAATTGAACAAGTACTTTGGTTCAGTATTCACTAAGGAGGACATAAACAACCTTCCGGATATAAAAGGGCTCAGAGGGTCTAGTAAGAAGGAGGAACTGAGGGAAATCCTTATTAGTCGGGAAATTGTGTTGGGGAAATTGATGGGATTGGAGACTGATAAATCCTCAGGGCCTGATGGAGTGCATCCGAGAGTGCTTAAGGAGGTGGCCTTGGAAATAGCAGATGCATTGACAGTCATTTACCAACATTCCATAGACTCTGGATCAGTTCCTATGGAGTGGAGGATAGCCAATGTAACCCCACTTTTTAAAAAAGGAGGGAGAAAAAACAGCGAATTATAGACCGGTCAGTCTGACCTCAGTAGTGGGTAAAATGATGAAATCAATTATTAAGGATGTCATAGCAGCGCATTTGGAAAGAGGTGACATGATAGGTTCAAGTCAGCATGGATTTGTGAAAGGGAAATCATGCTTGACAAATCTTCTGGAATTTTTTGAGGATGTTTCCAGTAGAGTGGACAAGGGAGAACCAGTTGATGTGGTGTATTTGGACTTTCAGAATGCTTTCGACAAGGTTCCACACAAGAGATTAATGTGCAAAGTTAAAGCACATGGGATTGGGGGTAGTGTGCTGACGTGGATTGAGAACTGGTTGGTAGACAGGAAGCAAAGAGTAGGAGTAAATGGATACTTTTCAGAATGGCAGACAGTGACTAGTGGGGTACCGCAAGGTTCTGTGCTGGGGCCCCAGCTGTTTACATTGTACATTAATGATTTAGACAAATGTAGTATCTCCAAATTTGCGGATGACACTAAGTTGGGTGGCAGTGTGAGCTGCGAGGAGGATGCTATGAACTTGGCTAGGTTAGGTGAGTGGGCAAATGCATGGCAGATGAAGTATAATGTGGATAAATGTGAGGTTATCAACTTTGGTGGTAAAAACAGAGAGACAGACTATTATCTGAATGGTGGCAGATTTGGAAAAGGGGAGGTGCAACGAGACCTGGGTGTCATGGTACATCAGCCATTGAAGGTTGGCATGCAGGTACAGCAGACGGTTAAGAAAGCAAATTGCATGTTGGCCTTCATAGCGAGGGGATTTGAGTACAGGGGCAGGGAGGTGTTACTACAGTTGTACAGGGCCTTAGTGAGGCCACACCTGGAGTATTGTGTACAGTTTTGGTCTCCTAACTTGAGGAAGGACATTCTTGCTATTGAGGGAGTGCAGCGAAGGTTCACCAGACTGATTCCCGGGATGGCAGGACTGACATATCAAGAAAGACTGGATCAACTTGGTTTGTATTCATTGGAGTTCAGAAGAATGAGAGGGAATCTCATAGAAACATTTAAAATTCTGACGGGTTTAGACAGGTTAAATGCAGGAAGAATGTTCCCAATGTTGGGGAAGTCCAGAACCAGGAGTCACAGTCTAAGGATAAGGGGTAAGCCATTTAGGACCGAGATGAGGAGAAACTTCTTCACCCAGAGAGTGGTGAACCTGTGGAATTCTCTACCACAGAAAGTTGTTGAGGCCAATTCACTAAATATATTCAAAAGGGAGTTACTAGGGGGATCAAGGGGTATGGCGAGAAAGCAGGAATGGGGTACTGAAGTTGCAAATTCAGCCATGAACTCACTGAATGGTGGTGCAGGCTCGAAGGGCCGAATGGCCTACTCCTGCTCCTATTTTCTATGTTTCTATGTTTTCTACTTTTTAAATGTGGCGAGTTTTTCTGCTTCTACCACCCTTTCAGGTAGCGAGTTCAGACCCCCCACCATCCTCTTGGTGATAAAATTCCCCTCAAATCCCCTCTAAACCTCCTACCAATTACTTTAAATCTATGGCCCCTGATTGTTGACCCCTCTGCTAAGGGAAACAGGTCCTTCCTATCCACTCTATCTGGGCCCCTCATCATTTTATACACCTCAATAAGGTCTCCCCTCAGCCTTTCTTTTGGGCACAAGGACACTGATAGGCATGTTTTAAAAGCGTTTGAATGTAAAATTACTAAGAAACTGACTACTGGACAGCAATATAACCAGGAAATGGTTCTGAATAGTTATTTTTTAAAGTCTTATTCAATGACAAAATCAGGTTACTCACAGGTGGTGGATTAACACTAATTTAAAATGCTTATTTTTTTGAGAAAACCAGTTTCAAACTGCACCAAGTTACCACACTTAAATATATCAAGGAATATATTTAAAGCAAATTTTTAAAAAACAATCACATTATAAAACACAGCCCAAATGCGCTGGTTCATGGCAGATTTTGCGCTCAGCGATATGCAAATGAGTTTGAGCGGAACCTCAAGGAGAAAGACACTTTTCAAAAAAGGTGCAATTATGGCCATAATTTGCACCGGAATCGCCCAAAGCGGAAACTCTAGCCCGCCGACTTTAGCATCAGCTCACTAGTGGATACAGCCAATCGGGTTTCACAACAACTGGCGCTTCACAGGACTGCTGGAGGCTACAGAGATAGGGAAGGGCGAGGACAGGGAGGGATTTGAGCATAAGTTAAAATTGAGGTGTTGCCGGACCGGGAGCCAATGCAAGGCAGAGAGCGAGGAGTGATCGGGACGGTGCGGGTGAGGATACGGGCAGCCAAGTTTTGGATGAGCTAAAACTTGCTGCTCCATAATGAATGATCTTCAGGAAAGAAAGGGTTAACAGGCCTGCAGATGCTGAGCCAGCATGTGCCAGCTACGTGAGAGGGCAATGAGTCACCGGTTGCCCTCCAGCAGAGCCCGGCGGCCAAAAAAAACAACAGGCTTTGCACTGCGGAGATAAAGCTCAGAGTGAAGCTTTTTACGTGCACTCAACTTTCAGGCTGGCAACACTATTACAGGTGTTACGCACCACTGACAACTAACCCTTCCCCTTGCCACCCCCCCACCCCCCTCCCCTCCCTTCCCACAGCCCAGACACAATAGAGCAATGAGATCATTTCCAGCAGCAAGCAGACTTTGATTAAAAAACAACAAACACTTCCTTTCAAGTGGGACCTAGAGTGCTTGCAGAATTCGCGTGCACAGATTTAATATCGACAAATGTCTCATTGCCTTTGCTGTATATTTCATTAAAGGATGGGTTCATTGTACTTCTACTGCTGTCACACTAGCCCCAGTCACAGCACTAGTCACTATGTGTGTCACACTAGCCCCAGTCACAGCACTAGTCACTATGTGTGTCACACTAGCCCCAGTCACAGCACTAGTCACTATGTGTGTTACACTAGCCCCAGTCACAGCACTAGTCACTATGTGTGTCACACTAGCCCCAGTCACAGCACTAGTCACTATGTGTGTCACACTAGCCCCAGTCACAGCACTAGTCACTATGTGTGTCACACTAGCCCCAGTCACAGCACTAGTCACTATCTGTGTCACACTAGCCCCAGTCACAGCACTAGTCACTATGTGTGTCACACTAGCCCCAGTCACAGCACTAGTCACTATGTGTGTCACACTAGCCCCAGTCACAGCACTAGTCACTATCTGTGTCACACTAGCCCCAGTCACAGCACTAGTCACTATGGGCCCAAGTTTCCACATGATTCGCGCCTGATTTTTAGGAGCAACTGGTGGAGAACGGACTATTTTAGAAATTGCAATTCTCCACATTTTTTTTTTCTGCAGTTCTAGTCAGGTAGAACAGTTCTAGTTTAGAACAGAATTTTTTCTTCAAAAGGGGGCGTGTCCGGCCACTGACGCCTGATTTGAAAGTTTCCACAGTGAAAATGTACTCCAAACTAAAGTAGAATGGAGCCAGTGAAGATTTTTGTAGAACTGAAAAAACCTGTTCTACACATTAAAAAATCAGGCGCAGGTTACAAATTAGGCGTCCAGAACGAGGTGGGGGTGAGGGAAGGGAAGTCATTAAATTCGACAATAAATCCTTATTTATACTTCTACAAATATTATACAAATAAATCCAACCTGAATAAACATTTATAAGCCACGAAAAGATTAAATAAACCATCTTCCTACCTGTGTGAAAGTGCTTCAGCCAGGGAGAATTCTGCAGCCGTTCGTGCCGCTGAGCGGGAGGGGGAGAGGGAGAGAGAGGGAGGGAGGGAGAGAGGGAGAGAGAGAGGGGGGGTAGGGAGAGAGAGAGAGAGAGAGAGAGAAAGAGAGAGAGAGAGGGAGGGAGGGAGAGAGGGAGAGAGAGAGAGAGAGGGGGAGGGAGATGGAGGGAGGGGAGGGGAGCGTCGGGTCGGGGAACAGGAGCGCGGGTCGGGTCAGTCGGGGGGGGGGGGGGGAGCGGGTGTCGGGTCTGGTCAGGTGGGGAGCAGGAGCTGGCCGTGGGAGGAGCCCCAGTGAGGCCATTGGGCCAGGGCTAGGGGCTGCGTGCTTCGGGCCCCTCCCACACAGTTCGGCGCCTGGAGCTACTGCACTTGCGTGCCGACTGTAGCGCGCATGTGCAGAGGTCACGGCACTTTTTTCAGCGCCGGGACCTGGCTCTGCCCCCCCACAGCTCGTGCTGTCTGCGCCAAGGGCCAGAGGACCTGTAAGTAGGTGCAGACTACCGAGGATTTTTTTAGGCGCCGTTTTAGGAGCGAAAAACGGGCGCCCAGCTCGGAGGGGCGCCCGTTTTTTTTCTTGTGGAAACTTGGGCCCTATGTGTGTCACACTAGCCCCAGTCACAGCACTAGTCACTATGTGTGTTACACTAGCCCCAGTCACAGCACTAGTCACTATGTGTGTCACACTAGCCCCAGTCACAGCACTAGTCACTATGTGTGTCACACTAGCCCCAGTCACAGCACTAGTCACTATGTGTGTCACACTAGCCCCAGTCACAGCACTAGTCACTATGTGTGTTACACTAGCCCCAGTCACAGCACTAGTCACTATGTGTGTCACACTAGCCCCAGTCACAGCACTAGTCACTATGTGTGTTACACTAGCCCCAGTCACAGCACTAGTCACTATGTGTGTCACACTAGCCCCAGTCACAGCACTAGTCACTATGTGTGTCACACTAGCCCCAGTCACAGCACTAGTCACTATGTGTGTCACACTAGCCCCAGTCACAGCACTAGTCACTATGTGTGTCACACTAGCCCCAGTCACAGCACTAGTCACTATGTGTGTCACACTAGCCCCAGTCACAGCACTAGTCACTATGTGTGTTACACTAGCCCCAGTCACAGCACTAGTCACTATGTGTGTCACACTAGCCCCAGTCACAGCACTAGTCACTATGTGTGTCACACTAGCCCCAGTCACAGCACTAGTCACTATGTGTGTCACACTAGCCCCAGTCACAGCACTAATCACCACATGTGTCACACTGTCCATGTAAAATACTTTTTGATTAGTAGTCACTGTTGTAATGTAGGGAACACAGCAGAAAATTTGCACACAGCAAACCCCCAAAAAGAACAATGAAGCCCTGACTAGATAAGCTGTGAAGTTGACTGAGGGATATGTATTTTGACTCCCCATTCCATCTCCTTCTATCTCCTGATCCCACCTCCTCCCCCCACCTCCTCCCTCCCCCATCCCACCGCCTCCCTCCCCGTCCCACCTCATCCCCCCCCCCCGCCCCATCCCACCTTCTTCCCCCCCCCGCCCCATCTCACCTCCTTCCCCCCCGCCCCATCCCACCTCCTTCCCCCCCGCCCCATCTCACCTCCTTCCCCCCCGCCCCATCTCACCTCCTTCCCCCCCCTGCCCCATCTCACCTCCTTCCACCTTCTTCCCCCCCCCGCCCCATCTCACCTCCTTCCCCCCCGCCCCATCCCACCTCCTTCCCCCCTGCCCCATCTCACCTCCTTCCCCCCCGACCCATCTCACCTCCTTCCCCCCCCTGCCCCATCTCACCTCCTTCCCCCCCGCCCCATCCCACCTCCTTCCCCCCCGCCCCATCTCACCTCCTTCCCCCCCGCCCCATCCCACCTCCTTCCCCCCCGCCCCATCTCACCTCCTTCCCCCCTGCCCCATCTCACCTCCTTCCCCCCTGCCCCATCTCACCTCCTTCCCCCCCGCCCCATCCCACCTCCTTCCCCCCCGCCCCATCCCACCTCCTTCCCCCCCGCCCCATCCCACCTCCTTCCCCCCCGCCCCATCTCACCTCCTTTCCCCCCGTCCCATCCCACCTCCTTCCCCCCCACCCCATCTCACCTCCTTCCCCCCCGCCCCATCCCACCTCCTTCCCCCCCCGCCCCATCTCACCTCCTTTCCCCCCCGCCCCATCCCACCTCCTTCCCCCCCGCCCCATCTCACCTCCTTTCCCCCCGCCCCATCCCACCTCCTTCCCCCCCCGCCCCATCTCACCTCCTTTCCCCCCGCCCCATCCCACCTCCTTCCCCCCCGCCCCATCTCACCTCCTTCCCCCCTGCCCCATCCCGCCTCCTTCCCCCCCTCCCCCGTCCCACCTCCTTCCCCCATCCCGCCTCCTTCCTCCCCCCCCGCCCCATCTCACCTCCTTCCCCCCCCGCCCCATCCCACCTCCTTCCCCCCCCGCCCCATCCCACCTCCTTCCCCCCCTCCCCCGTCCCACCTCCTTCCCCCATCCCACCTCCTTCCCCCCCGCCCCATCTCACCTCCTTCCCCCCCGCCCCATCCCACCTCCTTCCCCCCCCGCCCCATCCCACCTCCTTCCCCCCCCGCCCCATCCCACCTCCTTCCCCCCCTCCCCCGTCCCACCTCCTTCCCCCATCCCACCTCCTTCCCCCCCGCCCCATCTCACCTCCTTCCCCCCCGCCCCATCCCACCTCCTTCCCCCCCCGCCCCATCTCACCTCCTTTCCCCCCGTCCCATCCCACCTCCTTCCCCCCCACCCCATCTCACCTCCTTCCCCCCCGCCCCATCTCACCTCCTTTCCCCCCCGCCCCATCCCACCTCCTTCCCCCCCGCCCCATCTCACCTCCTTCCCCCCCACCCCATCTCACCTCCTTCCCCCCCGCCCCATCTCACCTCCTTTCCCCCCCGCCCCATCCCACCTCCTTCCCCCCCGCCCCATCTCACCTCCTTCCCCCCCACCCCATCCCACCTCCTTCCCCCCCGCCCCATCCCACCTCCTTCCCCCCCACCCCATCTCACCTCCTTCCCCCCCACCCCATCTCACCTCCTTCCCCCCCGCCCCATCTCACCTCCTTTCCCCCCCTGCCCCATCTCACCTCCTTCCCCCCCGCCCCATCTCACCTCCTTTCCCCCCCGCCCCATCTCACCTCCTTCCCCCCCCTGCCCCATCTCACCTCCTTTCCCCCCGCCCCATCCCACCTCCTTCCCCCCCCGCCCCATCTCACCTCCTTTCCCCCTGCCCCATCCCACTTCCTTCCCCCCCCACCCCATCTCACCTCCTTCCCCCCCGCCCCATCTCACCTCCTTCCCCCCTGCCCCATCCCGCCTCCTTCCCCCCTCCCCCGTCCCACCTCCTTCCCCCATCCCGCCTCCTTCCTCCCCCCCGCCCCATCTCACCTCCTTCCCCCCCCGCCCCATCCCACCTCCTTCCCCCCTCTGCCCCATCTCACCTCCTTCTCCCCCCGCCCCATCCCACCTCCTTCCTCCCCCATCCCGCCTCCTTCCCTCCCCCATCCCACCTCCTTCCCCCTCCCCAGACCTAGCACCTCAGCCCATCTCCTTTCCTTCCCCATCCGCCTCACCCCGCCCCTCTCTCCCTGCGCACTTTTCCCCCTCCCCATCACATTCCTGTCTGCCACCGCTCTCCCTTCTCCACCTCTCCCTAGCGTTTATCTCTACCCCAATCAATGTCCACGTGCGCACACCAATGGGGAAGCAGGTTGACGTGGGTAGACTGGGTGAGTCACGCCAGCAGCTGGAGCGATGACTCAGTCTCTAAATTTAGAGCAGTACATAAACACAGACAAGACATGCAGACAGGAGCAGTCACCACAGGGCTAATCTGTCGCACGCAACATTTACAAAGGCATCATTGTGTAAGAGCAGTCATCGAGACCCATTGCTGATAAGAATAGCCGTCGATTAAACAAAGCAGGTTGAAGTACAGCAGAAAGCTTCTCTGCCCCCACGGAACATGGGTGTTCGCCTCATGGTACTGGGCTATCCTCTCGAGAAAAATCTACCAGGAGTCACATCACCTCACCCTAAAAGAGCCGATGCCACAGTCAGCTCACTGCCACTGTACCTGTGCCTTGTCCTGCCCTCAGTCAGGGTCAGATATTGTGGCTGGTACATTTTTTGTCTCATAATACTCTGGAGAAGCATTCTGGGCCGTTGCACTAAGTTAAAGGCATTATATAAATAGAAGTTGTTGTTGTTGTTGCTGCAGATTTACAGGAAATCTAGCCCCAATAACTCTTGGCTCGCTTCATGCTCCAGATAGTCCCAATACACTGCTGATTAAGGCTTCGGGAGGGTGGGGAAGGGGTATACTTTTCCTCTCAGTACTCTTCGACTGTCCATTAGACAATGATGTCTCTTGTTATTGGGTGGGAGAATGACAGTCATGATCCCCAAGCCGAATTTGGATGTGCTTTGAGTACCCTGCGGCCTTTCACGGCCCCTGTCTATGCTATCTGGGATCACACACGAAGAATAGGCACCTGGAAAATATTACTGAATGGGTACAGGTGCCTGTGGAACTGTAGCCCCAAATTGATCCGCACATTCAGGTAGGGAAGGGAAAAAAATGGAGAGAAGTGTGGGTGAACAGGATTATATCAGACCATATTGGCCCAGAAATTGCGGTTGGAGGCTTCCTTCGTACGGACACCTCCGACCCGAAAAACACCTACAAAAGTACCTGGTGGTCCCGGGGGAATATAGGATTGCGGTCGGAGGCCGAGATTCACCGCACAGCACATGGGGAGATGTCTTCCCCGTACGTACATGCTGGAGTCATGTGGGCCTGGACCACCAATCACGATGCAGTATTCTCATTGATTAAAATGGGAGCTCTGTTTGTACGGGCTCCCATTACTATCAATGAGAATAACCTCCTAAAACACCCAAACGCAGCATAATAAATAAAACACCGCACATATTTAAAATTAATTGAAATTAAATGTTTTATAAAAAAATATATATTTTTGGATTTTTTAAAAATGTATTTTAATAGGGTATTTTAAAATTAAAAACCCTGTCCATTAAAGTATGTGTTAAAATTTAATTTTTATATGTTTTTAAAGTGTTAAGCTGGTAAAAGTGAGCTATGTTCCAGGCCTAAATGTATGAAGGACATTCTGGCCATGAGTTGGGCAAATAGCCCAATCTCTCCCACGCGGATGTCCTTCTCCTGGGGATGCGTAGGATCTGTACGAAGAAATCTTGACAGATCGGAAAACCGGCTTTTGCAAGGCCTCGCCGGGTCCGTGCGCACTTCGCACGGACCTGGCGAGGCCGCAATTTTCAAACCATTGTGTGTGTAATTCCATTCATTGGGAAAATAAAAAGCTCTCCAGCACCAGGGTTTGCCTCGCCTCATGTCTGGGTCTGTAGTAGACTCTTTGATAGAGACTGATTGTCGATTAGTCAACAACTCCATTATTGTCATATCATGTGACTACCAGGATGGTAGAAAGCGAACTAGATAGACCTCAGTCTTTTTTCATCCAGCAATTCCTATGCTCCTATGACAGGCCCTTGTAGTCTGTGTATACAGACTATGATTGGATTACATGGAGAATAACAAGCGGTTGGCAGTCTGTTTCAGGCAGCAACCCTCAAGGTTTATGTAAGGATGCACAAGGGGGCTCGATGGTTTACCAAAATTAAACCACCAACTTATGCTCCTGATTCTCTCGTGGTTTTATTTTTCCATCAGTCACCGGGTCCCTTAACGTAGCAGATAATTCTGCAACTTTATTCAAGTGCACTCCTCGAGGAGGCGAGAGTCCTGGGTCAGAGGCCTATAAAAAGGCCGCGAGTTCAGCAGTCGGGAGTTCGTGGTCGAGGAGGCGAGAGTCCGGGGTCGGAGGCCTATTAAAATGCCGCGAGTTCATGATCAAGGAGGTGGGAGTCCGGGGTCGGAGGCCTGTAAAAAGGCCACTAGTTCGTGAGCAAGGAGGCAGGAGTCCGGCGTCGGAGGCCTATAAAAAGGCCACGAGTTCAGCAGTCGGGAGTTCGTGGTCGAGGAGGCGAGAGTCCGGGGTCGGAGGCCTATAAAAAGGCCACGAGTTCGTGATCAAGGAGGCGGGAGTCCGGGGTGGGAGGCCTATAAAAAGGCCACGAGTTCGTGATCAAGGAGGCGAGAGTCCGGGGTCGGAGGCCTATAAAAAGGCCAAGAGTTCAGCAGTCGGGAGTTCGTGGTCGAGGAGGCGAGAGTCCGGGGTCGGCTGCAGGGAGAAGGCAAAAAAGAAGTAGAAAGAAAGCGAAAGGTGACATCACAGCCAAGGGGGTAAGTGATTGACTGGTGATTGGCAAGTAACTTTTCGTTTTCTTTTCTTTATCAGTCGGTAACCTTTAGCATTGTTCTTGCCAAATTAAGTTAATCTAAGGGTTAAGTCATAGCAGGAGAGCTAGACACGTGTTATGCTCCTCTTGTATTATGTGGGAAGCCAGGGACGCTTCCGGTGTCCCCAACAACCAAGTGTGCAGGAAGTGCATCCGCCTCCAGCTCCTGATAGACCACACTGCGGCACTGGAGCTGTGGGTGGATTCACTCTGGAGCATGCACGATGCTGAGAATGACGTGAATAGCATATTTAGTGAGTTGGTCTCATCATAGATAAAGGGTACACAGCCAGATAGTAAATGGGTGACCAACAGGAAGAGCAGTGCAAGGAAGGTAGTGCAGGGGTCCCCTGCGGTCATCCCCCTGCAAAACAGATACACCGCTTTGGGTACTGTTGAGGGAAATGACTCATCAGGGGAGGGCAGCAGCAGCCAAGTTCATGGCACCGTGGCTGGCTCTGTTGCACAGGAGGGCAGGAAAAAGTGTGGGAGAGCGATAGTGATTGGGGATTCAATTGTAAGGGGAATAGATAGGCATTTCTGCGGCCGCAACCGAGACTCCAGGATGGTATGTTGCTTCCCTGGTGCAAGGGTCAAGGATGTCTCGGAGCGGGTGCAGGACATTCTGAAAGGGAGGGTGAACAGCCAGTTGTCGTAGTGCACATAGGTACCAACGATAGAGGTAAAAAACGGGATGAGGTCCTACGAGATGAATTTAGGGAGCTAGGAGCTAAATTAAAAAGTAGGACCTCAAAAGTAGTAATCTCTGGATTGCTACCAGTGCCACGGGAGGTGGGACCAGTACAAACCGGACGGTCTGCACCTGGGCAGGACCGGAACCAATGTCCTGGGAGGAGTGTTTGCTAGTGCTGTTGGGAGGAGTTAAACTAATATGGCAGGGGGATGGGAACCTATGCAGGGAGACAGAGGGAAATAAAATGGAGGCAGAAGCAAAAGATAGAAAGGAGAATAGTAAAAGTGGAGGGCAGAGAAACCCAAGGCAAAAAACAAAAAGGGCCACATTACAGCAAAATTCTAAAGGGGCAAAGTGTGTTAAAAAGACAAGCCTGAAGGCTCTGTGCCTCAATGCAGTGGAGTATTCAGAATAAGGTGGACAAATTAACTGCACAGACAGCAGTTAACAGGTATGATGTAATTGGCATCACGGAGACATGGCTCCAAGGCTGGGAACTCAACATTTAGGAAGGATAGGCAGAGAGGAAAAGGAGGCGGGGTGGCATTGCTGGTTAAAGAGGAAATTAATACAATAGTAAGGAGGGACTTTAGCCTGGATGATGTGGAATCGGTATGGGTGGAGCTGCGGAATACCAAAGGACAGAAAACACTAGTGGGAGTTGTGTACAGACCACCAAACAGTAGTAGTGAGGTTGGGGACAGCATCAAACATGAAATAAGGGATGTGTGCAATAAAGGTACAGCAGTTATCATGGATGACTTTTATCTACATATTGATTGGGCTAACATAACTGGTAGCAATACAGTGCAGGAGAATTTCCTGGAGTGTATTAGGGATGATTTTCTCGACCAATATGTTGAGGAACCAACTAGACAGCTGGCCATCCTAGACTGGGTGATGTGTAATGAGAAGGGATTAATTAGCAATCTTGTTGTGCGAGGCCCCTTGGGGAAGAGTGACCATAATATGGTAGAATTCTTTATTAAGATGGAGAGTGACACAGTTAATTCAGAAACTAGGGTCCTGAACTTAAGGATCGGTAACTTCGACGGTATGAGGCGTGAATTGGCGAGAATAGACTGGCAAATGATACTTAAAGGGTTGACGGTGGATAAGCAATGGCAAACATTTAAAGATCACATGGATGAACTTCAGCAATTGTACATCCCTGTCTAGAGTAAAAACAAAAACAGGGAAGGTGGCTCAACCGTGGCTAACAAGGGAAATTAAGGATAGTGTTAAAACCAAGGAAGAGGCATATAAATTGGCTAGAAAAAGTAGCAAACCTGAGGATTGGGAGAAATTTAGAATTCAACAGAGGAGGACTAAGGGTTTAATTAAGAGGGGGAAAATAGAGTACGAGAGGAAGCTTGGAGGGAACATAAAAACTGACTGCAAAAGCTTCTATAAATATGTGAAGAGAAAAAGGTTAGTGAAGACAAATGTAGGTCCCTTGCAGTCGGATTCTGGTGAATTTATAATGGGGAACAAAGAAATGGCAGACCAACTGAATAAATATTTCGATTCTGTCTTCACGAAGGAAGACACAAATAACCTTCTGAATATACTAGAGGACAGTGGGTCTAGTGAGAAGGAGGAACTGAAGGATATCCTTATTAGGCAGGAAATTGTGTTCGGGAAATTGATGGGATTGAAGGCTGATAAATCCCCAGGGCCCGATAGTCTGCATTCCAGAGTACTTAAGGAAGTGGCCCTAGAAATAGTGGATGCATTGGTGATCATTTTCCAACAGTCTATCGACTCTGGAACAGTTCCTATGGACTGGAGGGTAGCTAATGTAACACTACTTTTTTTAAAAAGGAGGGAGAGAAAACAGGTAATTATAGACCAGTTAGCCTGACATCAGTATTGGGGGAAATGTTGGAATTAATCATTAAGGATGAAATAGTAGCGCATTTGGAAAGCAGTGACAGGATCAGTCCAAGTCAGCATGGATTTATGAAAGGGAAATCATGTTTGACGAATCTTCTTGAATTTTTTTGAGGATGTAACTGGCAGAGTGGACAAGGGAGAACCAGTGGATGTGGTGTATTTGGATTTCAAAAGGCTTTTGACAAGGTCCCGCACAAGAGATTAGTGTGCAAAATCAAAGCGCATGGTATTGGGGGTAATGTACTGACGTGGATAGAGAACTGATTGGCAGACAGGAAGCAGAGAGTCGGCATAAACAGGTCCTTTTCAGAATGGCAGGCAGTGACTAGTGGGAGTTCCGCAGGGCTCAGTGCTGGGACCCCAGCTCTTTACAATATACATGAACGATTTGGATGAAGGAATTGAGTGTAATATCTCCACGTTTGTAGATTACACTAAACTGGGTGGCGGTGTGAGCTGTGAGGGGGACGCTAAGAGGCTGCAGAGTGACTTGGACAGGTTAGGTGAGTGGGTAAATGCATGGCAGATGCAGTATAATGTGGATAAATGTGAGGTTATCCATTTTGGGGGCAAAAACACGAAGGCAGAATATCATCTGAATGGCGGCAGATTAGGAAAAGGGGAGGTGCAACAAGACTTGGGTGTCATGGTTCATCAGTCATTGAAGGTTGGCATGCAGAAACAGCAGGCGGTGAAGAAGGCAAATGGTTTGTTGGCCTTCATAGCTAGGGGATTTGAGTATAGGAGCAGGGAGGTCTTACTGCAGTTGTACAGGGCCTTAGTGAGGCATCACCTGGAATATTGTGTTCCGTTTTGGTCTCCTAATCTGAGGAAGGACGTTCTTGCTATTGAGGGAGTACAGCGAAGGTTCACCAGACTAGTTCCAGGGATGGCTGGACTGTCATATGAGGAGAGACTGGATCAACTGGGCCTTTATTAACTGGAGTTTAGAAGGATGAGAGGGGATCTCATAGAAACGTATAAGATTCTAATGGGATTGGACAGGTTAGATGCGTGAAGAATGTTCCCGATGTTGGGGAAGTCCAGAAGCAGCGGACATAGTCTTAGGATAAGGGGTAGGCCATTTAGGACTGAGATGAGGAGAAACTTATTCACTCAGAGAGTTGTTAACCTGTGGAATTCCCTGCCGCAGAGAGTTGTTGATGCCAGTTCATTGGATATATTCAAGAGGGAGTTAGATATGGCTCTTACGGCTAAGGGGATCAAGGGGTATGGAGAAAGCAGGAAAGAGGTACAGAGGGAATGATCAACCATGATCTTACTGAATGGCGGTGCAGGCTCGAAGGGCCAAATGGCCTACTCCTGCACCTATTTTCTATGTTTCTATGTTTCCAATTCTGGCTTTTCGTGTGTCCCAGATTTCCTTTGTTACACCATCGGCGGCCATGCCTTCAGCTGCCTAGGCCCTGAGCTCTGGAGTTCCCTCCCTAAACCTCTCCGCCTCTCTACCCCTCTCCTTAAAACCTACCTCTTTGACTAAGCTTTTGCTCACCTGCCCTAATTTCTCTTTATGCAGCAAGATGTCACATTTTGGTCAATTACGCTCCTGTGAAGCGCCTTCGGATGTTTTACTATGTTAAAGGTGCTATATAAATACAAGATGTTGTTGTTCCTTCATAATCGCACTGTTTTCTCAATCCTGACACACAGCGGCTTTATGGGGATTCAGCCAATGGAAGGCTTCGCTGTGATACAATGATAATGGGAAGGTGCCCCTTGCTTGCGGGGAGCCTGAGTTGCCCGTTGCTTGTGGGGAGGCCCATGGGTGCGATCAGCTCTCCGGCAATTGCGGTCTTCTTTCATGTGTTTGTCTGTGCAGAGTGTCGGGCATGCTATTCAGTCACAGGAGGCATCACAGCTGAGCCCAATCTCAGCTAGTTTCTACAGGGGTCACTGGCTGTTTTCCCCACCCCACTTCAGAGGTCCTGAGGCCAACTGCAGCACCCTTAATGCGGAGATCAGCTGAGCAGGAATTGATGCATTGAAGCAGAGACCCACAGTGTTTATTTGTTCCTGGGATGTGGGCAAGGCCAGTCCTTCTGGTGGAGTTTCAGGACTTGGATCCAGTGAAGGACCTCTTTTGAAGTGGAGTCACTGCCAATTTGGTCCGCGAAATAGACACGCACGCGCACGCACCTCTTGATTATCCCGGTCCCAGGTAAAAGAAAATGAAAGACAAGACTTGCATTTCCATAACGTCTTTCATGACCACTGGACATCCCAAAGCGCTTTACAGCCGATGAAGTAATTTTTTTAGGTGTAGTCACTGTTATAATGTAGGAAACGCGGCGGCCAATTTGCGCACAGCAAGCTCCCACAATGGCAATGTGATAATGACCAGGTAATCTGCTTTAGGAATGTTATCTGAGCGATAAATATTGACCAGGACACCGGGGTGAACTCCCCTGCTCTTATTTGAAATAGTGCCATAGGATATTTTATGTCCACCTGAGAGGGAAGACTGGGCCTCGGTTTAACCTCTCATCTGAAAGGCAGCACCTCAGACAGTGGAGCGCTCCCTCAGCACTGAGCCCAGATTTATGTGCTCAAGTCCCTGGAATGGGACAACCTTCTGACTCACGAAGATAGGGTGCTACCAACTGAGCCACTGGCTAACATTACCCATTATTACATATATAAATATGACAGACAGACAAGCCATTAAGATAGACAGATAGATAAGCCATTAAAGCACATAGTTGAGGCAGTGTGGAGATAGCTTTAATCTGTAACTGATCAGGGAATGCTTGATGCTAAAACTGCAATACATATTGACTTATGAGGAAAGGTTGAGTAGGTTGGGCCTCTACTCATTGGAATTCAGAAGAATGAGAGGTGATCTTATCGAAACGTATAAGATTATGAGGGAGCTTGACAAGGTGGATGCAGAGAGGATGTTTCCACTGATGGGGGAGACTAGAACTAGAGGGCATGATCTCAGAATAAGGGACTGCCCTTTTAAAACAGAGATGAGGAGAAATTTCTTCTCTCAGAGGGTTGCAAATCTGTGGAATTCGCTGCCTCAGAGAGCTGTGGAAGCTGGGACTTTGAATATATTTAAGACAGAAATAGACAGTTTCTTAAATGATAAGAGGATAAGGGGTTATGGGGAGCAGGCAGGGAAGTGGAGCTGAGTCCATGATCAGATCAGCCATGATCTTACTGAATGGCAGAGCAGGATCGAGGGGCCATATGGCCTACTCCTGCTCCTATTTCTTATGTTCTTATGTTCTTATATGTTAGAATATGTTTTCTATTTCCAGCATTAGTTTCCTGACTGATAGTAATAAACATTAGCAGAGAATCGGACGTTGGCAATATTACATAGAATCCCACAGCACAGAAGTAAGCCTTGGCCTTTGTGCCTGCTCCAGCTCTCTGAAAAGCCTAATCTAATCAGCCCCACTTCACCTGCTCTTTCCCATCGCCCCATCTCACAGGGCAGTGTAAAACTCAGGATGCTTAATGCCGTAGCGATTGAAATCTTGCATTTAAATAAGCTATATAGATTTTTTAAATTAGAAACAAGAATCTACTATTACTAAAAATCTTTTGGGGATTTTATATTATAAAAAGCACAAAGAAATCACAAACTATAGGCTTCATTGTGCCTATTGTAGGTAATAAAGATCGGAGAATAAAAATGGTCTCTGTGGGTTCTTTGTTTACACGCACAGAACAGGCTCTACTCTGACCATCCAGTTTTAATCAAGTGTTTCTCTTTGTGCGCCAAGTGTCTCTGACTGGCACACTGCCACGTGCCCTGGCATGGAGCTGGGGCTATTAATACTAGTTGCTAACCGTTGACACAGACTGCGCGAGTGCTCTCTGCGCTATCATGCAAGAGGAGTTACCCGCACCTCCCACCAGTACACACATACTTCAGGCCAAACTGGAGCATCCAATTACACTCGATGGGTCAATGAGATATTAAGCACGGTAATTAGTAACTGTTTCTAAGCCTTAACGTGAAAGCAGACTCATTTAGGCAAAAGGTATCAGAGAGCTAGTCACACTTTCTCTTGTGTAAATGTTTGGAGCCTCCTTTTAATTCAGCACAGTAAAGGCTATTTACCGTGTAGCTTTTTGGAGAAAGGATCAACCCACTTTCCCTTTACTCCCACTGAATAGTATTCGAATAGAATGACATAGAATTTACAGCACAGACAAGCCATTCAGACCAACTGGTCCATGTCAGTATTTATACTCAACACAAGCATCCTCCCAGCTTATTTCATCTCACCCCATCAACATGTCCTTCTATTCCTTTCTCCCTCATGTACTTATCTAGCTTGCCCTTAAATACATCTATGCTATTTGCTTCAACTACTCCATGTGGTAGAGAGTTCCATATTTTAACCACAATCTGGATAAAGAAGTTTCTCCTGAATTCCTTATTGGATTTATTCATGACTATCTTATATTTATGGCCCCTAGTTTTGTACTCCCCACATGTGGAAACATTTTCTCTATGTCTACCCTGTTAAACCCCTTCATAACTTTAAAGACCTCTATTAATTCACCCCTCAGACTTCGCTTTTGTGGAGAACAGAGCCTCAGCCTGTTTAGGTGTAATCTCTCATTTTTGGTATCATTCTTTTAAATCTTTATTTGCGCCTCTATATCCTTTTTATAATATGGGGACCAGAACTGTACAAAGTACTCCAAGCGTGGTCTAACCAACGTTCGATACAAGTTTAACATAACTTCTCTGCTTTTCAATTCTATTCCTTTAGAAATTAACCCCAGTGACTTGTTTATATTTGTTGTGGCCTTGTTAATTTGCATTGCTACTTTTAATGATTTGTGAAAGTGTACCCCTAGATCCCTTTTCTTCTCTGCCCCAATCAGACTCTGATTTTCCAAGCAGTATATGGCCTCAAGTCCAAGGACTTGAGCACAAAAAAAATCTAGGCTGACACTCCAGTGCAGTGCTGAGGGAGAGCTGCACCATTGGAGGTGCCGTCTTTCGGATGAGATGTTAAATCAAAGGCCCGTCTGCCCTCTCAAGTGGATGTAAAAGATGCCATGGCACCATTTTGAAGAAGAGCAGGAGAGTTATCCCCGGTGTCCTGGCCAATATTTATCCCTCAATCAGCATAACAAAAACAGATTATCTGATCATTATCACATTGCTGTTTGTGGGAGCTTGCTATGCGCAAATTGGCTGCCGCGTTTCCTACATTCCAAAAGAACTTCATTGGCTGTAAAGCGCTTTGAGACGTCCGGTGGTCATGAAAGGCACCATATAAATCCAAGACTTTATTTTTTTCTCTTTAATCCTTTTACCAAAATGCACCACCCTCACACTTGTCTGCATTGAAATTCATTTGCCAATTACATGCCCATTCTGTAAGTTTATTAATGTCTTCTTGTAATTTATCACAGTCTTCATTAGTGATAACTATATCCTCAATTTGGTGCTGTCTGCAAATTTTGAAATTGTACTTCCAATTCCCGAGTTCAATTCGTTTATGTAAATATTGAACACCAGTAGTCCCAGCATTGATCCCTGTGGAACACCACTTCTCACCTTCCGTCAGAGCAAACCCCTTCCCATTTCAGAATGAAATGCTCCCTGTTTTTGGATTTTGCACATTATGCAGAACAGCAGCAGGTACAGATGGAAAGAACTGTGGTAAGGATAGATTGCTCATGAGGTTAGACTTGGTAGATGTTGCGAATGCATCAGTGCCAGAAAACGTATGCTGGGGTGTCAGGGCCAAGTCTCGGGCCGGATTCCTGGTGCACAGAAGAGGAGAGAGCTTGCTTCAGAAAAGAAAAGAAAAAGAAGAAAACAGAAAGAATGACAGAAAAAAATGAAAGAAATATTTGCATTTATATAGCACCTTTCAAGATCGCAGAACACCCCAAAACATTTCACAGCCAGTGTAGTCACTGTTTTAATATACACAACGCAACAGCCACACTGCACACAGCAAGCTCCTATAAACAGTAATGTGATAATGACCAAATAATCTGTTTATTAGTGATATGAACATAAGAACATAAGAAATAGGAACAGGGGTAGGCCATACGGCCCCTCGAGCCTGCACTGCCATTCAATAAGATCATGGCTGATCCGATCATGGACTCAGCTCCACTTCCCCGCCCACTCCCCATAACCTCTTATCATTTAAGAAACTGTCTATTTCTGTCTTAAATTTATTCAATGTCCCAGCTTCCACAGCTCTCTGAGGCAGCGAATTCCACAGATTTACAACCCACTGAGAGAAGAAATTTCTCCTCATCTGTGTTTTAAATGGGCGGCCCCTCTAGTTTTAATCTCCCTCATCAGTGGAAACATCCTCTCTGCATCCACCTTGTCAAGCCCCCTCATAATCTTATACGTTGCGATAAGATCACCTCTCATTCTTCTGAATTCCAATGAGTCGAGGCCCAACCTACCCAACCTTTCCTCTTAAGTCAACCCCCTCATCCCCGGAATCAACCTAGTGGTGTTGGTAGAAGGATAAAAGTTGGCCAGGACACCAGGAGAACTCTCCTGCATTTCTTCGAAATAGTGCCATGGGATCTTTTACAGCCACCAGAGAGGAAAGGTGGGGCCTCGCTTTAGCGTCTCATCTGAAAGACAGCACCTCCAACACTGCAACACTCCCTCAGTACTGCCTTCTCCTTATTCTTTGACTTTTAAAATTTTCGCTTACCTGAATCCTCCGCCCTCACTAATTAGTTTAAAGCCCTCTCTACAGCCATAGTTATTTGATTCGCCTGGAAACTAGTCCTAGCATGGTCTAAGTGGAGCCCGTCCCAACGGAACAGTTCCCTCTTACCCCAGTACTGGTGCCAGTGTCCCACGAACCAAAACCCATTTCTCCCACACCAGTCTTTGAGCCACGTGATTAACTCTCTGATCTTGTTTGCCCGATGCAAATTTGCTTGTGGCTCAGATAATAATCCAGAGATTATTACCTTTGTGGTTCTGCTTTTTAATTTGGCCCCTAGCTGTTCATAATCCCTCAGCAGAACCTCTTTCTTTGTCCTATCTATATTGTTGGTACCCACATGGACCACGACAACTGGATCTTCCCACTCCCACTCCAAGTTCCTCTCCAGCCCCGAGGAGATGTTTTTAACCCTGGCACTGGGCAGGCAACACAGCCTTTGGGACTTATGCTCACAGCTGCAGAGAACTGTATCTATTCCCCTAATGATACTGTCCCCTACATCTACAATGTTTTTTTTTTTTACTCCCCCCACTTGAATCAACGGCTTGCCAAATATCACCAAGAAGGAACACCATGGCCCCAGGCATTACCAATAGTGCTATGTAGTATTAGGGCAACCCCGAACAGAACTACAGGTCTAAGCCCATTTGAAATTATAACAGGAAGACCCATGTCGCTGCCAGGAACTATTGATTTACAGAAAGCTGATGTTCACTTAATGAGTGACACTTTGTTATCATACTGTCAGAACCTAACCAATGTTATGAGTTCCGTTTCCCGACAGGTATGGGCAGCTTGGGGTAATCCACCCGACATCATCCCGGGAGTCTGGGTGTATGTGAAAAAGTTGCATAAAGAACCTTTAGGTGCCAAGTGGGAGGGACCTTATCAAGTGTTATTGACCACCCAGGCAGCTGTTAAAGTCCAAGGAAAGAAAGTCTAGATCCACGCTTCATATGTTAAACGAGCACCCGTAACTGAAGCTGAAATCTAATAAGGACAATTACTTTTTGCCAAAATGTATAAATTTACTGTATTACTGATTGTAGGTATTCTAGGCATAGGCCTACTTCTTACTAGCCGACCCTCTGCACCAAAGGGAAATAGTAGGGTAGCAAGGGAATTATAGTAACTGCTCCCGGAATTCTGAAAAGGGAGGTACTTGCGCCCTACTCGGAACTGAGTGTTGCACATATAAGCAACCCCCATCTTTCACTTTGTGGAGCGGAGCCACTGAATGGCTAGGTTCAATAGGAACTTCATTGGTGGAAGGTTTAATTCTATTTGGTGTAATTGTTTTACTTTTATATTGTTTGTTTATGTTGATTAAATGTTGTTGCGACCAGGCAGCTGTAGCTGCTGTTCCGTAGGTGAGACACCTTGCAGGTCCCAGCAGACCGTCTGTAAGTGGCACAGGGGTATGTTATGCTTAAGGGAAGGTTGTTTACTGGTTGAATTAAGATACTGATTTGGATTAAATTGGAATAAGGTTAATCAACTTACTAAAACCAGACTTCCATTGTGGCCACGATGGAACTCGGGTTGATGTAAATTTGTGTGGAAGTTACTAGTCCGGACATGTGGCGAAACACATCAACAAATTTTAGAAGGAAACTCTATTAACATGAATGAAATTATTTTGTAGATTGTTTAACCAGTGATAGCTGATGTTTTATGATTCAGTTTGTGAAAGAATCAAAGGGGGGATTGATAGAGAATTCAAACAGCCTGCATTAAGACAGGCTGTGAAAATTCACAGACCCAAAGTCAAAGCTGCTACGTGCAACTCAGTATGTTGCATTAAGTCATCAATCAACTTGACATTTTAGGACCTTTGGGTAGCGAGTCAATTAAAGGTTAACAGACTATTAATTGAGCCAATAAGGTCAAAGGCGGAGAGTTCTTTTCTGTAAACTGATCAGGTATATAAACAGCCATTTTGGCCATGTGGTCTCAGAAGGACAAAGGCCTGGCTTAACGCCAAGAGCTTGTTGCTGCTGCAAGAATAAAGTTACATTAAAACTACAATTGGAGTTCGCATTTCATTGGAAATTAAGAGATCTAACAGGACTAATTAGCAATCTTGTTGTGCGAGGCCCCTTGGGGAAGAGTGACCATAATATGGTAGAATTCTTTATTAAGATGGAGAGTGACACAGTTAATTCGGAAACTAGGGTCCTGAACTTAAGGATCGGTAACTTCGACGGTATGAGACGTGAATTGGCTAATTAGATTGGTAAAGGATACTTAAAGGGTTGGCGGTGGATAAGCAATGGCAAACATTTAAAGATCACATGGATGAACTTCAGCAATTGTACATCCCTGTCTAGAGTAAAAACAAAACGGGGAAGGTGGCTCAACCGTGGCTAACAAGGGAAATTAAGGATAGTGTTAAAACCAAGGAAGAGGCATATAAATTGGCTAGAAAAAGTAACAAACCTGAGGATTGGGAGAAATTTAGAATTCAACAGAGGAGGACTAAGGGTTTAATTAAGAGGGAGAAAATAAGAGTACGAGAGGAAGCTTGCAGGGAACATAAAAACTGACTGCGAAAGCTTCTATAAATATGTGAAGAGAAAAACGTTAGTGAAGACAAATGTAGGTCCCTTGCAGTCGGATTCTGGTGAATTTATAATGGGGAACAAAGAAATGGCAGACCAACTGAATAAATACTTCGATTCTGTCTTCACGAAGGAAGACACAAATAACCTTCTGAATGTACTAGAGGACAGTGGGTCTAGTGAGAAGGAGGAACTGAAGGATATCCTTATTAGGTGGGAAATTGTGTTCGGGAAATTGATGGGATTGAAGGCTGATAAATCTCCGGGGCCTAATAGTCTGCATTCCAGAGTACTTAAGGAAGTGGCCCTAGAAATAGTGGATGCATTGGTGATCATTTTCCAACAGTCTATCGACTCTGGAACAGTTCCTATGGACTGGAGGGTAGCTAATGTAACACCACTTTTTTTAAAAAGGAGGGAGAGAAAACAGGTAATTATAGACCGGTTAGCCTGACATCAGTATTGGGGAAAATAATCATTAAGGATGAAATAGTAGCGCATTTGGAATGCAGTGACAGGATCAGTCCAAGTCAGCATGGATTTATGAAAGGGAAATCATGCCTGACGAATCTTCTGGAATTTTTTGAGGATGTAACTAGCAGAGTGGACAAGAGAGAACCATTGGATGTGGTGTATTTGGACTTTCAAAAGGCTTTTGACAAGGTCCCGCGCAAGAGATTAGTGTGCAAAATCAAAGCGCATGGTATTGGGGGTAATGTACTGACGTGGATAGAGAACTGGTTGGCAGACAGGAAGCAGAGAGTCGGCATAAACGGGTCCTTTTCAGAATGGCAGGCAGTGACCAGTGGAGTGCCACAGGGCTCAGTGCTGGGACCCCAGCTCTTTACAATATACATGAACGAGTTGGATGAAGGAATTGAGTGTAATATCTCCACGTTTGCAGATTACACTAAACTGGGTGGCGGTGTGAGCTGTGAGGGGGATGCTAAGAGGCTGCAGAGTGACTTGGACAGGTTAGGTGAGTGGGCAAATGCATGGCAGATGCAGTATAATGTGGATAAATGTGAGGTTATCCATTTTGGGGGCAAAAACACGAAGGCAGAATATCATCTGAATGGCGGCAGATTAAAAAAAGGGGAGGTGCAACGAGACCTAGGTGTCATGGTTCATCAGTCATTGAAGGTTGGCATGCAGGTACAGCAGGCGGTGAAGAAGGCAAATGGTATGTTGGCCTTCATGGCCAGGGGATTTGAGTATAGGAGCAGGGAGGTCTTACTGTAGTTGTACAAGGCCTTAGTGAGGCATCACCTGGAATATTGTGTTCCGTTTTGGTCTCCTAATCTGAGGAAGGATGTCCCTGCCACAGAGAGTTGTTGATGCCAGTTCATTGGATATATTCAAGAGGGAGTTAGATTTGACTCTTACGGCTAAAGGGATCAAGGGGTATGGAGAGAAAGCAGGAAAGAGGTACTGAGGGAATGATCAGCCATGATCTTATTGAATGGCGGTGCAGGCTCGAAGGGCCAAATGGCCTACTCCTGCACCTATTTTCTATGTTTTTATGTTTCCAATTCTGGCTTCTCGTGTGTCCCAGATTTCCTTTGTTACACCATCGGCGGCCATGCCTTCAGCTGCCTAGGCCCTGAGCTCTGGAGTTCCCTCCCTAAACCTCTCCGCCTCTCCTTAAAACCTACCTCTTTGACTAAGCTTTTGCTCACCTGCCCTAATTTCTCTTTATGCAGCAAGATGTCACATTTTGGCCAATTACGCTCCTGTGAAGCGCCTTCGGATGTTTTACTATGTTAAAGGTGCTATATAAATACAAGATGTTGTTGTTCCTTCATAATCGCACTGTTTTCTCAATCCTGACACACAGCGGCTTTATGGGGATTCAGCCAATGGAAGGCTTCGCTGTGATGTGATACAATGATAATGGGGAGGTGCCCCTTGCTTGCGGGGAGCCTGAGTTGCCCGTTGTTTGTGGGGAGGCCCATGGGTGCGATCAACTCTCCGGCACTTGCGGTCTTCTTTCATGTGTTTGTCTGTGCAGAGTGTCGGGCATGCTATTCAGTCACAGGAGGCATCACAGCTGAGCCCAATCTCAGCTAGTTTCTACAGGGGTCACTGGCTGTTTTCCCCACCCCACTTCAGAGGTCCTGAGGCCAACTGCAGCACCCTTAATGCGGAGATCAGCTGAGCAGGAATTGATGCATTGAAGCAGAGACCCACAGTGTTTATTTGTTCTTGGGATATGGGCAAGGCCAGTCCTTCTGGTGGAGTTTCAGGATTTGGATCTAGTGAAGGACCTCTTTTGAAGTGGAGTCACTGCCAATTTGGTCCGCGAAATAGACACGCCTTCCGACTCTGAGGCGATGTTCACGATATTAATCCAGCTCCCTCACACTGTCACCCAGTAACTCCTCCCCCAGCACCCTGTGTTACTGACTATATCCCTACTGATGTTAATCCAGCTCCCTCACACTGTCACTCAGTAGCCCCTCCCCCAGGACCATGTGTTACTGACTATATGCCTACTGATGTTAATCCAGCTCCCTCACACTGTCACTCAGTAACCCCTCCCCCAGCACCTTGTGTTGCTGACTGTATCTCTACTGATGTTAATCCAGCTCCCTCACACTGTCACTCAGTAACCCCTCCCCCAGCACCCTGTGTTACTGACTGTATCTCTACTGATGTTAAACCAGTTGTGTTACTTGATCAGGTTTAATGATGCAGTACTTTGCTGGTCCGGGGGTTCTGAGGAAAACTACCTCCTCCGATGGGTCGCAGCTGCTTCAGGGAGCTGCAGCAATGCAAGGGCAATGCAGCATGAGGTTGCATTCCAACTTCTACACGTACAAAAGAGATGTCTCAGTGATGAGGGGGTGCCTGGAGGAGGCAGAATAAGCAACTGAGTATCAACGTTCCTGCTAAGCCGCGCAGCTGTCTGGAAGTCCCGCACAGGCCGTTCACCGGCTTTTCAATGCGATATTTCGCACATGCGCAAATTTCAAAAAATGAGAACATTGCTGAGCAACCGCTGCAACTGCAGTGTCTCAAACCTAGATAGGTATTATTCCGATGTGTCACCCCCTCCCCATTTTGCAGTTTGCAACCTACCCTCTCCATGTAGGAGCTGTGGAACTGGTCCCCAATCTGCTGCAGTTTCTGCCCAATCCGAATCTCCACTCTCTCCTCCAACTGCAAATCCATCGGGTGCCCATCCGCTCGATCGCGATGGGATGCTCTGCTGGCCCGCGGCACTTCAAACACCTCCGGAAAATGCAGCCGATACCCTGCATTCCCTGGGAGAAGATAAAACAAATGGTGAACCAACACAGTTAAGTCTCTTTCCTCCACAACCCGCTGCTTTCTCGACCTCGCGTTCTGAGGGACCGTCTCATGGGAAAACACTTTAAATCTGCTTTGCCGACGGGTCGTTAAAGGGATAGTTACACCACAAAATTTCCATGTGACCCCCAAGTGATATAAATGGAGACTTCTGTTCATTCACCAACATCGTTCAAGTATCTCTTATCCTGAGTCGGACTCGGCTGAGAGAGCGGATATTATGGTGCGAGGGCTCAACACTTGCCACTGCCTTCGTCATGACATCACCGGGCTAGACCAAACTGGAGTCTCTCTTCCATAATAAAACAAATTGTTTAATCACTCCCCCTTTACAATGGTCTCCTCCACACCACACACATATACATGCACATACGCATATACATGCATACATTTATACACATATGTACACACAAAACCACATGTGTATATACATACATACAGGCATATTCACAAACACACACACAGATCACAATAAAAGAGTGCTTTGAAGTTGTGAGCTTGCTGTAAAATGAGATTTTAAAGTCTGCTTTTTAGTCTTTTTCTTTTCCGTCTAGTTTCAGTGCAATGGGGCAGGGAGAGAGATCAGTTAATGGGAGTCATTTTGACTTTGGGCATAGGTGTAAAAGGGGTGATATCAGATCCGCCGCCTGTTATACATCTCTCCCGTTGACTTCGATGGAAATGAAAATGGGGAGAGAAAGGACACCCACTGATCTGATTGAGTTGGGCTTCAGGCAGCCTACAGACAGGGCGATCATTTCTCTGCAGATTGAGGGATCGCAGTCAGCACACAGTTCAATGAGAACTAGGAAAAGGAATGAGCGATCCCAACCCCTCACCGCCACTGCCCCCACCCGCCCCCCCCCCCCCCTCCCCCAACCTCCTCCCCTTCTTCCCTGCTTATGAAAATAGCCTTGATAGTTTGATGGGGAGGTTATTTTCTCCCCATCTCTCTCTCGAAAGTACAGACTCATGTTTGGGTACGGATCCATTGGTGCTATTCACCACCCTCCCCCCTTCAGTACCTAGCTCGTGCGGCCACTCTTCCTGCGTGAAGTGGAACAATAAGTACCATGGAGGGCATCGTACCCAGGTATTACCCGGTATCCACAACTGCCCGCTTTCCAGCAAGCTAGCTGGTTTGCCTTCTCCTTAGAATAAGGGGAACTTAACATAGCCTGACCCGCTCCTGCACTGCCATGCTGGAACAGACCAATAAACTCAACACATCCCTTCCCCCGGGATCGAACTTGGGCAGGTCTGGTCTTATAGCTCAGCACTACACTTATTTGGTCACTGGGGGAGCTCAGGAGCCATGCAAAGAGCCAAATTGTAGGCAAATACACAGACAGCATTCAAAGCACATGCAGAACACACTCACCACAGATTAAGTAGACTGAATACCGATACATTTTGTTATCACCGAGGCAACATTCCACAAGAGGTTTTCCCCTCATACTATGAGTTTTAAAATTTGCATTCTATTTTTCAAATTCCTCTCTGGCCTCGTCCCTCCTCCAGCCCTACAACCCACCGAGATCTCTGTGCTCCTCCAATTCTGGCCTCTTTTCTGATTTTCATCCTTCATCAACGGTGGCCGTGCCTTCAGCCATCTAGGTGCCAAGCTCTGGAAATCCCTCCCCAAACCTCGCTATCTCTCCCTCCTCCTTTAAGTTGGTCCTTAAAACCTACCTCTTTGACCACTTTTTTGGTCATCTGTCCTAATGTCTCCTCATGTGGCTTAAATTCTGTTTGATAACACTCCTGTGAAGCTGTTTGACTACGTTGTTGTTCATGGTTTATTTAATTACCATGCAACATATCAAAATCAGATGCAATGTAGAAAATATACCAGAATATTATACACTTTTAGATTAATGAGTGGATTTGGAGTCCAACTGCTTGTGTAAATATATCGCTCTGCCAACAGGCTGTTTTGGGATGGTGTTATCATAAATCTCATCGCAAGGTCAGCGTGCCTCTGGCAATTAGCAGGATCATTTACCACAAGTTTACACGATGTAAGAGTAGGAATAGACTGGATGCTAGGCGATTTTTCCCCCGAGAGGGTAGTGGAATTCTTTTACATCCACCTAAGAGCGCAGCTGGAACCTCAATTTAACATCTCAACCGAAAGATGTCACCTCTGACAGTGCAGCACTCCCGGGATCTGCACTCTGCAGTGTCAGCCTAGATTTTATGCTCTGGTCCCTGGTGTGGGACTAGAACCCACAGCCTTCTGACTCAGAGGCGAGAGTGCGAGCCACTCAGCCGTGGCTGAAGGAGAGTCAGCTAGGTTTTGGGAAAGGGAGTTCAGGTCTCTGGTAGAAATTTCGCATCTCATTTTTTGCAAATTTGCTTCCTTATCGAACCCGTTTTTCAGGTAAAACAAGTTTGGCTGGAAGGCAGCAGCTGCCAGCAGCAAAGGAGAGGATGGAAACCGGGTGAGATGTAGTGATCTCCCATCCTAATTGGCCTTCGTCTAGCTATTTTGTTGCCTCTCCCAGGAGATTACATGTTAGGTGGGGAGTGTGTGTATTGTGCTACACAAGATTTCACGACAGTATGGGACAGGCTGATGGATAAATAGACCTACACCTCTCCCCCCTCTCTACCTCTCTTTTCTCCTTTAAGACGCTCCAATAAACCTACTTCTTTGACCAAGCTTTTGGTCATCTGCTCTAATTTCTTCTTATGTGGCTCAGTGTAAAATGTATTTATTTTTTGTCATAACACTCCTGTGAAGCGCACTGGGGCGTTTTACTGAGTTAAAGGCGATATATAAATGCAAGTTGTTGTTGTCTATGCTCGTATGTTTTACAGAGCTGATTGCTCTACCCCAGTGAAAAATGGGCCTTTCACATTTTAAAGCAATCATTGCACTTATAAATGCTCAATAGAAATAAGTTGGCAAATACAATAGGAACAGAAGGCCATTCAGCCCCTCAAGCCCGTTGGGCGGGGGGAGAGAGAGGGCGAGGGGAGAGAGAGAGAGAGAGGACGAGGGGAGAGAGAGAGGGCGGGGGAGAGAGAGAGAGAGAGAGGGCGGTGGAGAGAGAGAGAGAGAGAGAGAGAGGGCGGGGGGGAGAGAGAGAGAGAGAGAGGGCGGGGGGGAGAGAGAGAGAGAGAGAGAGAGGGCGGGGGGGGAGAGAGAGAAAGAGAGGGCGGGGGGAGAGAGAGAGAGAGAGAGAGGGCGAGGGGGAGAGAGAGCGAGAGGGCGAGGGGGAGAGAGAGAGAGGGCGGGGGCAGAGAGAGAGAGAGGGCGGGGGGGAGAGAGAGAGAGGGCGGGGGGGAGAGAGAGAGAGGGCGGGGGGGAGAGAGAGAGAGGGCGGGGGGGAGAGAGAGAGAGGGCGGGGGGGAGAGAGAGAGAGGGCGGGGGGGAGAGAGAGAGAGGGCGGGGGGAGAGAGAGAGAGGGCGGGGGGGGAGAGAGAGAGAGGGAGAGAGAAAGAGGGCGGGGGGAGAGAGAGAGAGAGGGCGGGGGGAAGAGAGAGAGAGGGCGGGGGGGAAGAGAGAGAGAGGGCGGGCAGAGAGGGCGGGAGGAGAAGGAGGAGAGGGGGAGAGAGAGAGAGGGCGGGGGGAGAGAGAGAGGGCGGGCGGAGAGAGAGGGGGAGAGAGGGGGGGCGGGGGGAGGGGGGGGGGAGAGAGAGACGGTGGGGGGGGGAAAGAGAGAGGGTGAGGGGAGGGGGGGAAAGAGAGACGGTGGGGGGGGAAGAGGGGGGAGAGAGAGAGGGCGGGAGGCAGGTTGAGAGAGACAGCGGGGGGGGGGGAGGGCGAGAAGTGGGGGGAGTTTCTGGAAATCATGGGGAAGGAGGCAGATCACAGAATGTTTGATAGGCGAGGGGATGCACTGCTGCTCCTCCGAGCCCACAAGCAATGCTGGAAGAACGCACTCTGCCAACCCCAAAGTCCCTCCTGGCTAAACCGGATATAGCAGGTTAGGGTCGGGTTTCCCATTTTTCACTATATTAGCCTCCCCCCCACCCACCCCGACCCTCTCCCACCTGTCCTGGGAGGGGGGGGGCGGAGGGGGAAGAGGAGGAGCTTACTGTTAAGCCAGTAACTCAGTTTCTCTCTATAGATGCTGCCTGACTAGCTGAGTGCTTCCAGCATTTCCTTTTATTTACATTTTAACTGTCTGTTCTTCCATTAAATCTGTATTGTCAGCTGTGGCTCAGTGGGTAGCTCCCTCACCTCTGAAGTCAGAAAATTGAGAGTTCAAATCCCACTCCAGGGACTTGAGCACAGAATCTAGGCTGACACTCCAGTGCAGTGCTGAGGGAGCGCTGCATGTTGGCAGTGCTGTCGTTCAGATGAGACCCAGTCTGCCCTCACAGGTGAACATATGCCATGGTGCTATTTCTTGGAGGAATAGGGGAGTTATCCCCGGTGTCCTGGCCAATATTTGTTCCTCGACCAACATCACTAAAACTAATTATCTGGTCATTATCACATTGCGGTTTGTGGGAGCTTGCTGTGCATAAATTGACTGCCACGTTTCCTAGTGACCACGTCAAAAATTACTTCCTTTAAATTGCTTTGGGATGTCCTGCGGTCATGAAAGGGGTGGTACAAAAGCAAGTGCTTTCTTTTTGTTACAAATCGCACTGGTTGCAACCCGCAGTAGTGCAAGGGAAGTACATCAGATGGTCTAATGATGGAATATGGGAGGGACTAGAAACTGCAGCTGTAAAAACTCCAAAGAGTTGACGTAACCGTGGGTATGTGAGTTAGAAAGGAGATGGAAGCTGAACACTCCCCTCTCCATCGATCTCACAGTACATGACACAACAGAGCACTCCGATTGCATCAGTCTGGTCATCTGGATGTTAAGATCCTTCGCAGAGTTTCCAAGGAAGTTCTTGCCCAGCAGCCACCAAAAACCTTGGGCTGAGCAACTGAATCCAAACTAAACTCTTCTCTGGTCAGTGAGGCCATTCGCTCTCCACTCCCATCCACCTGAAAATGAAACGTTCCTTTCCTAACTGTCTAACCTTCGCTACTGGACGTGGGGAGTCGAGCTGGTGGTTGATTCCAGGAGTGCTGCTAGCCCTTCAGTACCTTGTGCCGGAGTGGGTAGCACTCCCACCTCGGAGTCAGAAAGTTGTGGGTTCAAAAATTCCACTCAGGGCACTGGGCTGACACTCCAGTGCAGTGCTAAGGGAGTGCTGCATTGTCAGAGGTGCCATCTTTCCTACATTACAACAGTGACTGCACTCTAAAAGTACTTCATTGGCTGTAAAGCGCTTTGAGACGTCCGGTGATCGTGAAAGGCGCTATATAAATCCAAGTCTTTCTCTTCTTTTTCTTTCGGGTTAGACATTAAACCGAGGCCCTGTCTGCTCTCTGAAGTGGATGTAAAAGATCCCATGGCGCTATTTCGAAGAAGGGCAGGGGAGTTATCTACAGTTTACTGGCCAATATTTATCCCTCAATCAATTTTTGTGGGAATTTGCTTGTGCGCAAATTGGCTGCCACGTTTCCCACATTATAACAGTGACTACTTTCCATAGACTTAATTGTCTGTAAAGCTCTTTGAGACGTTCAGTGATCATGAAAGGCGCTATATAAATCCAAGTCTTTCTTTCTTTCTTTCACTCAGCTGGCCTTTCTTCAGCAGCAAGTTTAGAGAGGTGGCTGTTAGACCAAGGGAGAGATCACAGCTGGGATTGGCTGTCCTCACCCAGTGCCCTCTCACATACGCTCGTACAAGCAGGAGTTCCGGATAGTTTCATTTCCTTCCTCCTTCATTCGTACAGCAACACTGTTCTCTGATCACTTAACTCAGAGCAAATAAATAAAACCCAGTGCCTTCCTGGCTGTACGGGTGAGTGCCAAACTGAGCGTGGCAGCAGCTGATTTTAAACATCATTGGGAATGTTCATATCAACCCACTGCCGCAGGACTCAAACCACGAGCTCTTAAAAGGAGATAAAAAGGTAGGAACAGGAAGTAGGCCATTCAGCCCCTCGGGCTTGCACCACCATTCAATTAGATTATGGCAGATATGCACCTCAACTTCATTCACTCACCTTAGCTCCAGATACCTAGAGGCCCTTACCCAATAAAGATCTATTGATCTCAGTATGGAGAGCTCCAACTGTCCCCCAGCATCCATAGCCTTGTGGGAGAGAGAGTTAGTTCCATATTGCTACAAAATGCAACAAAAATATTAATTTTCTTGAGAGGAAAATGATGACCATCCCTTTCATGGCCTTCTCCCTGCTCCCCCACCCCATACGCCCCCCTCAAACTTTGCTAAGTGCTTTTCTTTTTAACATGCCTATGTTGTCCCCATTTGCAATTTGGACAGTGAGCAATGGCGGGCTATTCAACATGGGGGTCATCACTGCCAAGCCAATCCAATGTCCACAAATGCTAATGTATCACCAGGAATCAGCACACAAAGTGAGGGCAGGTGAACCTTGAAACTGCCAGGGAGGATACTGAGTCCCATTTTAGCAGCAATGCTGCTACCTCCGTTACGATCAGCTAGCTCTGCATAGACTGGGGTTTCTATATGGCTTTACCAATTGACCAATCTGCTTTTTGTGTCGTCAGTGCTCTGTTAAAGGTGCCTAACATCGCCAGTCTCGGCCCCTGCCTCAGTAGATCTGCTGTTGAAACTCTCATCCGTGCTTTTGTTACCTCCAGACTCAACTATTCCAATGCTCCCTTGGCCTGCCTCCCACCTTGTGCTCTCCATAAACTTGAGCTCACCCAAAGCTCTGCTGGCCTCATCCTATCTCGCACCAAGTCCCGTTCACCCATCACCCCTACATTGGCTCCCGGTCCAGCAACGCCTTGATTTTAAAATTCTCATTTGTGTTCAAATCTCTCCAAGGCTTCACCCCTCCCCATCTCTGCAACCTTCTCCAGCCCCACAGACCCCCCCCCTCCAACTCTGGCCTCTTGTCTATCCCGCACTTCCTTCACCCCACCATTGGTGGCTGTGCCTTCAGTCGACTAGGCCCTAAGTTCTGGAATTCTCTCCTTAATACCTTCCACCTCTCTACCTCTCCTTCCTCCTTTAAGACCCTCCTTAAAACCTACCTCTTTGACCAAGCTTTTGGTCACCTGTCCTAATGTCTCCTTCTTTCGCTTAGTGTCAAATTTCACACCTGTGGAGCAACTTGGGATGTTTTACTACATTAAAGGCGCTATATAAATGCAAGTTATTGTTGCAATATATCCCCAATATATCTTTGAGCGGTTTCCAATGGGGGGTGGGGGGGATTCACACATGGAATCAATCCTAATGGGCCATGATTATTGGGAAGGCCAAATCCACTCCTGTAAACTCTTGACCCCCTTCACGGTTTCCTAGGACACCTGCATAAGGTTCCATTGGATCCCAGATGGGTCAGCTGACTGGCATTCTACTCTGTATCGCAATATCCCAGTCATGTGCTGCCAAAGCTAATCGCCATCACCACGCTTCCAAATTCCAGACACCCTGGGGAATTTTTCCAACAGTTTTTTTCTTCCTTTCTAAGGTTGTTGGCTGGACATGATAGGATGAAACAGTTTCAGTGACTGTGCAGGGAGGGGAGATTTTAACCCCCGCTCAGTGGAAATCAGGCAGGAGATAGTTAAAATAAGGGCAGTGAATTACCCCCCTGGAAGCCTACTGCCTTCCTACAAGACTAGATTTTAGCCTGCTGTTTTCAGCAGGCACACGCAGGACACCCCCAGAAGACAGTGGGGTCCAGCTTTTAATATGTAGATTGGGCCCTAATTATGTCATTTGGGCCCAACTGCAACTTTAAACTGCTAGCCTGGAGGCCCAAGCCGCCCCAACAGGCTACTCCTGCTGGGAACTGTATTGAGGCCCAGAAGAGAGATGCTTTCGATTTTTTCAGCTTACCTTGTGGGCCAAGAGTTGGAGTCAGAGTGCTCCCCCAAGCCCCACAAGGAAACCTTGGGCTTCCCCTGGGCTTCCCCCACACCTCCCCACATTGACTGCCAACCCTCATAACCTCGCCCCCCTCCCCAATCAACCTACCTTAATGCTGAGGGCCGTTCCCATTCCCACCCACTAGTCAGGTAATGAGATTGGCTGGGAAGCTGACACGCTACATGTAAAGGAGGCCCAATGGTTAGAATCAGCCAGGCCTCTCACCAATAGAGTCGGTCGCCTGCTTTAAACCCTACCATACCAATCCCCCCTTCCTGAGTTATGGAGCGCTATGCATTAGTGGTGTGGGGGTGACACAATGGGCTTCACTGAATGCTGGGGAGCACTGCTCAAGTGTCCTTTCTTCACGGGCTTTTGGTGCAGAGGGATCTTGCGCATGCATAATGATTCTGCACCATTTAAATCAGACTCCACATCTCATGAACTCCCTGCCTAAATCTCTCCCCCTCACTACCTCCCTTTCCTCCTTCAAGACGCTCCTTAAAACCTACGTCTTTGACCAAGCTTTTGGGCATCTGCACTAACTTCTCTTTATGTGGCTCGGTGTCAATTTTCTTTTGTCTCATAACACTCCTGTGACGTGCCTTGTGACCTTTCACTACATGAAAGGTGCTATAATAATACAAGTTGTTGTTGTTGGTATGCAGGTACAGCAAGTGATCAGGAAGGCCAATGGAATCTTGGCCTTTATTGCAAAGGGAATGGAGTATAAAAGCAGGGAAGTCTTGCTACAGCTTTATAAGGTATTGGTGAGGCCACACCTGGAGTACTGCGTGCAGTTTTGTTTTCCATATTTATAAAAGGATATACTTGCTTTGGAGGCAGTTCAGAGAAGGTTCACTATGTTGATTCCGGGGATGAGGGGGTTGACTTATGAGGAAAGGTTGAGTAGGTTGGGCCTCTACTCATTGGAATTCAGAAGAATGAGAGGTGATCTTATCGAAACGTGTAACATTATGAGGGGGCTTGACAAGGGGGATGCAGAGAGGATGTTTCCACTGATGGGGGAGACTAGAGCTAGAGGGCATGATCTTAGAATAAGGGGCCACCCATTTAAAACTGAGATGAGGAGACATTTCCTCTCTGAGTTGTAAATCTGTGGACTTCGCTGCCTCAGAGAGCTGTGGAAGTTGGGACATTGAATAAATTTAAGACAAAAATAGACAGTTTCTTAAAAGATAAGGGGATAAGGGGTTATGGAGAGCGGGCGGGGAAGTGGAGCTGAGTCCATGACCAGATCAGCTATGATCTTATTGAATGGTGGAGCAGGCACGAGGGGCTGTATGGCCTACTCCTGCTTCTATTTCTTATGTTCTTATGTATTGTCAATACTGGAGGTTGTGTAATCGCAGTTGCTATCACTATTGCGGCATTATTTCTCCCGCCATTTATTCTACTTTCCATGGTCTCCACTTTACTGCAATGAAAATCCTTAAATACATTTTTTTTTGTCAAGTTACTAATGACTGGTGGGCCCCATAATACAGTATGGTTACTCTCACTTGTGTACACCTTGATTGTACATATAGGCTTAAAAATTGGGCTGTATAGCACCCGTATTTCAGGCGCTATGTGGACACCTAATGCCCCAAAATGGCACACATTTCTATCTGGAAGTATGCCGCTTGCCATATTGGATAAGCTCAAACGGGAGGCATCCTTACTCACGGCTGGAATAGGAACTAGGCACTTTGCATATGCAAATAAGGAGCCCAATGCTCAATTGAGACCGTGCCACAACATCCGTTTGCCCTGAGGCAGCAGCTCCTCCCACAAATCTGGCCTCAAGGCAATGAGGTCTGAGGCCCAATATCCGGGGTTCCTCAGACCTCTTCATTCTGGCACAGGGTATTCACCCTGTGCTTAGTGGCGGTGGTGCGGTGAGTGTTTTGTGGCGGAGGAGTGCCGAGAGATCGTGGCAGAGGTGCAGCGAATGTTTGTGGCAGAGGAACAGTGAGAGATCATGGTGGAGGTGTGGCAAATGAGAGTACGGGGCCCAGAAGAGCTGAGGGCCCAGGGGCAGCACAGGCCAGCCCACATTGTATATGTGTGCGCACTAGGTCCATGCAGCAGAGCAGGTCTCCAGTCGTCCTGGTTAACCCTTGCCACTGGATAAAGGCCTAGCTCTGTCAAGCCCGTGTGGTGGCTGATGTGCAACGGTCACCACACGTTAAAAAAAATCCATGCATAGGCATCTTCCACCCCCTCAATTGGAGTTCAGGACTGGAACACCAGGTCCTTCACTGAAACATCTGTGAACTCGTGGAAGCAAGTCATCCTCGTTCGAGGGACCGCCTATGATGATGAGTGAGCTTCCAAAAGGTAGCCACTCCTGAATTTCCAGGCAATACTAGTTCTTCCCCTTCCAATTGCTTGGCCTGCCATTGGTTGGATATATCAGCAGAGAAGTAGAAGAGGCATGGGAGGCAAATGTTTATGCTCGTTCATCCTCTGCCAATGCACAACCATTTAAAAAAAAATATTCAATCCCTCCCCCACTCCAGTTTTCTTCCCTCCTCTCATTGCTAGGGAACAGTGCCTTCCCCGGTGGACATTCTCCTCTTTTGATTCTAGTGTCAGCAAGCTATTTCGACCATGGGGGGGCGTCAAACCCAAGCCTATTCCAAGCCCTCATCTAACATGTGCACATCTCAGCTTGGGGGTCACTGGTTACTTCCGAAACATCGGAAAGCCGAGCTGTTTTTAGTTTTGGGTGGAAGTTCGCTGAGCTTCACTTTGTTTTCACTTGCCCTTGGCATTGTTTCCACGTCAGGTTTGTAAGAATGAAGGAACATCAACGATTGACGTTTCCTCTCAATCCTTTGCTCCGAATCCCTCGGGGGCACTGCTCCAACAAACAGTCTCAGGCCAATGTAGGGGAAAGTTCGTGGGCCTGCTGCTGGGACTGGGACAGGTCCAGGTTGGGGGTGGCCCGTGGGGAGGGTCGCTCTGCCTGCCTGCCTGCCTCTCTTGCACGTAATGCACAAAACAGATTTGGGATCTTTTGCATGATACTTTCCCTTTCCAATCGTGGTTTGGTATATCTATTTAATTTTGTGGTTTGGTGCATCTATTTAATGTTGTTCCAACAAAGAGCTTCATAGCTTCAATTAAAGGAGTTATGGGCCGGGGGCTGAGTCATGCCCGCACCCGGGTGCACCTGGGGAGTGAGCGCACGGTGTCTGCCGGTATGCTGGAGGTCGTCCGCGACTGGTGAGCAACGCAAGGACTGCAGCGTGTAATGGATGGTGTAAATAATATTATTATTTAATTTCAGAAGTTTGATGATTTTGTTTTCCATTAGTTGTGCCCTTTAAAAGGAGGCCCTTTTGTTTGATGACACAGGGGCAACCCAGAGTCTCTTCATCATTCAAATTAGAAGAGTAGACGGGAATCATGCTAGACCAGCAGACCATTCCCAGGCCCCATCCCCTTTTGCTGCTAATAACTCACTGTTAGATTCTCTGTAACTTTGTGGGCACCGCCCCAAACTCATTTTATATAGGACCCTGACAGCTAAGGGAAAGGTGCGGGACAGGGGGAGAAACACAAAGGGAGAGCAAGGGAAAAACAATAGGGAGAAAGAAGAATTAAGTGAGAAAAAGGGGAGAAAGAGAAGAGGGTGAGAAAGGCAGAGAGGAAGGGGAAGGGAGAGAGAAAAGGGAAGGGAAGTAGAGAGACAGAGACAAGGGGAATGAGGGAGAGAGAAAGGGGAGAGAAGACGGGGAAGGAGAGAGGAGGAAGAGGGGGAGCAGAGGAAGAGGGAGGAGAGGGAAAGAGGAAAGGGAAAGAGGAGAGGGGGAGGGAGAAAGAAGAGGGGTCGACAAAGAGAGAGAGAGAGAGAAAAGGGATGCAGGATAGACAGAGAGAGGGGGGAGTCAGAGAAAAAAAAGCGGACTTTATTCCACTGGCCTGCGTTTGATTTAAAACCAGGTCCCAGACGTGAAAGGACAATGTTTGAACCTACCGTGCTATTCAGTCATACAGAACATCGATCTTAAAGGCTAAACATGCAAGTATTCCATTATGTAACACTATGTTATCAATCCAACCCAAACAAAGGAAAGAAATGAACTGAGAATGCATCAGATGGCAGAAGAGGATTACCATAGAACAGTCTTTGAGGCTCACTCCCAACTTCGCTTGGTAACATGGGATTGGCTGACTGTTGGTGGGTAGGCGGGGGAGTGGAGCTGGAGGTTTGAGTCCCTCTGTCACACTGCTCCTCCTGGCCACATCCTGCTCTGCAGAAGTGTACGGACGATGCTGGTGAGAACAGCCGGGAGCGGGCGGAGGTCCAGGTCGGAGAGGCGCACGGTGCGCACGTCCCACTGGTGTCGCTGTAACCGCTGTCGGGGGCTGTCAAGTCTTGGGGAAACACTTCATCATCGCTGTCGAGCTCCTCGCTCTCGCACAGATCCATGTCATCCAACCCCGGCTTCGGACTTGGCTTTTTGGGGGCGCTTTCTCGGGAGGGGAAGTGGAGGAAGCTTCCTAAGAGGAGAAAGAAGAAAAAAGACCTGATAAAAATAACAGGTAAATGCATCCTGTTTCGATTTGCAGTTTGTTGACTTTTATGTTTCCCATGGTCTTCAACACCCGTCCCCCCGACCATTCGCTACATTCAGGGGCCCAGCTCCACAAGACAAAGCTGTAGCTCCCTATGGCTTAAAGAGACACAATTCAAATCACTGGGGGGAAATCTTCAGATTTTTTCCCACAGGAGGGAATAGGAAGAGGAAGAAGAGGGATGGAGAGAGGCTGGAGAGGAGAGGGCGGACAGAGAGGAAAAAAGAAGAGAGGAAATAGGAAGAGGAGATGAGAAAAAAAAGACTTGGATTTATATAGCGCCTTTCACAACCACCAGAGGTCTCAAAGTGCTTTACAGCCAATGAAGTACTTTTGGAGTGTTGTCATTGTTGTAATGCAAGAACTGCAGCAGCCAATTTGCGCACAGCAAGCTCCCACAAACAGCAATGTGATAATGACCAGATAATCTGGCTTTTTTTGTGATGTTGATTGAGGGATAAATATTGGCCAGGATATTGGGGATAACTCCCCTGCTCTTCTTCAAAATAATGTCATTGGATCTTTTACATCCACTTGAGAGAGCAGACGGGACCTCGGTTTTAATGTCTCATCTGAAAGACAGCGCCTCCGACAGTGCAGCACTTCCTCAGCTCTGCATTGGAGTGTCAGCTTAGATTTTTTGTACTCAAGTCCCTGGAGTGGGACCTGAATCCACAACCTTCGGACTCAAGAGGCGAGTGTGTTACCCACTGAGCCACAGCTTACACTGCAAGGAGAGGAGAAAGAAAGAAGACAGGAGCAGGAGAGGAAAGGAGGAGAGAAGAAGGCAGGAAGTGGAGGAGAGAAGTTGCAAAGAGCTTGCAGATGATACTTAAGAAGTTTGTAGATAATACTAAAATCGTCTGGTGTGGTTGATAATGAAGAAGAAAGCTGTAGATTGCAGGAAGATATCAATCAACTGGTCAGGTGGGCAGAACAGTGGCAAATGGAATTCAATCTGGAGAAGTGCGAGGTAATGCATTTGGGGAGGGCTAATGAGGAAAGGGAATACACATTAAATGGTAGGACACTGAGACGTGTAGAGGAACAAAGGGACCTTGGAGTGTATGTCCACAGATCCCTGAAGGTTGCAGGCCAGGTAGATAAGGTGGTTAAGAAGGCATACTGAATACTTATATTCTATGCCTCGGATAATAAAGACAAGAGCAGGAGGGTTATGCTTGTATAAAACACTAGATAGTCCACTGCTGGAGTACTGCGTGCAGTTCTGGACACAGCATTATAGGAAGGATGTGATTACACTGGAGAGGATACAGAGGAGATTTACGAGGATGTTGCCGGGAATGGAGAAGCTTAGCTATGAGGAAAGATTGGATAGGCTGGGTTTGTTTTCATTGGAACAGAGGAGGCTGAGGGGAGACCTCACTGAGGTGTATAAAATTATGAGGGGTCTAGATATAAATGGATAGAAAGGGCCTATTTCCCTTAGCAGAGGGGTCAACAACCAGGGGGGATAGATTTAAAGTAATGGGGGGAGGTTTAGAGGGGGTGTGAGGGGAAATTTCTTCACCCAGAGGGTTGTGGGGGTCTGGAACTCGCTGCCTGAAAGGGTAGTAGAGGCAGAAACCCTCACCACATTTAAAAGTACTTGGATGTGCACTTAAAGTGCTATAACCTGCAGGGCTACAGACCTAGAGCTGGAAAGTCAGATTAGGCTGGATAGCCTCTTGTTGGTTGGCATGGACACGATGGACCGAAACGGCCTCCTTCCCTGCTGTAAACTTCTATGATTCTATGAACCATTTCCCCATAGCCTGCCTCCACTTCTCCAGCTGCTCTCCCACACTCCTGAGTGGTGCCAGGAAGCAGCACTGGTATAAGGCCGAGAATATATTGCTTGGCCAGAGAATGCAAACGTCACTGTTACACAATGGAAAGCATTCACTTTATGAGCAATGTGTGGCTCGGAAAGGTGACTGTGAGAAGTTTTTGTGAACCGAAGCTCTTCTGCTGCTCACTATTGGACCATAGCGATGGGTCTCGTGCTAATCAGGCACAGTGACAGTCCTGCTCAGGGAGAGCGCCGGTGCAGGGCAAGAAAAAGATAACTTGTATTTATATAGAGCCTTTCACACATCTGAACGTCCCAAAGTGCTTCAAGGTCAATGAAGTAATTTTGAATTGTAGTCACTGTTGCAATGTGGGAAACACGGCAGCCAATTTGCGCACAAGGTCCCACAAACAGCAATGAGATAAATGGTCACATCTGTTTTTGTTATGTTGATTGAGGTAGATATTGGCCAGGACACCAGGAATAACTCACATGCTTTTCTTCAAATAATATAGCCACCCGAGAGGGCAGACGGGGCCTCAGTTTAACGTGTCATCTGAAAGACTCCGACAGTGCAACACTCCCTCAGTACTGCACTGGAGTGTCAGCCTAGATTTATGGGCTCAAGTATATGGTACTTGAATCCACAACCTTCTGACTCGGGGCGAGAGTGTTACCGACTGAAACAAGGCTGACAGCGAGGTTAACACTGGTCAGCAACATTCAGATAGATATCTGGGGTTCCTACAAATGGTTTGTAGAATGACGGGCACCATTCAGAGATGAAGGCCGCTTTCCTGCTGCAAATCTGCACAATACAGATTTCTTCAAAACATCAGCTAAAAACAACTACAAGGGAGGCAGGACATCTGTGAGACGCCAACACTTTACTATAAGTGGTGTCAGTCACTTCACAGCGACGTCACTGTGCGCTGTTGAGCAAGCGTGGCCTTATTTACGGAGTCACAGGTGGATGTAGCTAGCGAAAGAGAGAGAGAGAGAGAGAGAGACATACAAACAGAGAGAGAGAGACAACCCCTCAGAGACAGAACAAGAGGAACACAAACATATAGAGTCACGAACAGAAACAGGCCCACATGCAGAGACAAACCCACACAAGGAGACACAAAGAAAGATGAAACAAAAATAGAGACACACACACACAGAAAGCAGACACAACAACTTCAATCAATACCGTGCATTTAAGATAGAAAAAAATATCCCAAGCAGCTTCACCGGGACCTAATGAGAAAAAATGGACATATACAAGGCGAGGAACAGATAGAGAAAGAGAGAGAGACACAGAGACACAGATAGAGGGAGAGAGAAACAGGAACACAGATACAAAGAGAGAGAGAGAGAAACAGTCACAGAAACAGATACAGAGAGACACAGATACAGAGGGAGAGAAACAGGGACACAGATACAGAGAGACACAGGAACAGATACAGAGAGAGAGAAAGAAACAGAGACACAGATAGAAAGAGAAACAGGGATACAGATACAGAGAGAGATAGAAACAGGGAAACAGATACAGTGAGAGAGAGAGAAACAGGGACACAGATACAGTGAGAAACAGGGACACAGATAGGGAGAGAGAGAGAAACAGGGACACAGATAGGGAGAGAGAGAAACAGGGACACAGATAGAGAGAGAGAGAAACAGGGACACAGATGGAGAGAGAGAGAGAAATAGGGATACAGATATAGAGAGAAACAGGGATACAGGTATAGAGAGAAACAGAGACAGAGAGAGAGGGAGAGAGGGAGAGAGAGAGAGAGAAGCAGGGACACAAATACAGAGAGAAACAGGGATAGAGAGAGAGAGAAAGAAACAGGGACACAGATACAGAGAGAAACAGGGACACAGATAGATAGAGAGAGAAACAGGGACACAGATAGAGAAAGAGAGAGAGAGAGAAACAGGGACACAGATAGAGAAAGAGAGAGAGAAACAGGGACACAAATACAGAGAGAAACAGGGACACAGATAGAGAAAGAGAGTGAGAGAGAGAGAGAGATACAGAGAGAGAGAAGCAGGGACACAAATACAGAGAGAGAGAAACAGGGACACAGATAGAGAGAGAAAGAGAGAAACAGGGACACAGATAGAGAGAAACAGGGACACAGATAGAGAGAGAGAAACAGGGACACAGATAGAGAGAGAGAGAAACAGGGACACAGATAGAGAGAGAGAGAGAGAGAGAGAGAGATACAGAGAGAGAGAAGCAGGAACACAAATACAGAGAGAGAGAAACAGGGACACAGATAGAGAGAGAAACAGGGACACAGACAGAGAGAGAAACAGGGACACAGATAGAGAAAGAGAAACAGGGACACAGATAGATAGAGAGAGAAACAGGGACACAGATAGAGAAAGAGAGAGAGAGAGAAACAGGGACACAGATAGAGAAAGAGAGAGAGAGAGAAACAGGGACACAGATAGAAAGAGAGAGAGAGAGAGAGAGAGAGAGAGAGAGAGAAAGAAACAGGGACACAAATACAGAGAGAAACAGGGACACAGATAGAGAAAGAGAGTGAGAGAGAGAGAGAGAGATACAGAGAGAGAGAAGCAGGGACACAAATACAGAGAGAGAGAAACAGGGACACAGATAGAGAGAGAAAGAGAGAAACAGGGACACAGATAGAGAGAAACAGGGACACAGATAGAGAGAGAGAAACAGGGACACAGATAGAGAGAGAGAAACAGGGACACAGATAGAGAGAGAGAGAGAGAGAGAGAGAGATACAGAGAGAGAGAAGCAGGAACACAAATACAGAGAGAGAGAAACAGGGACACAGATAGAGAGAGAAACAGGGACACAGACAGAGAGAGAAACAGGGACACAGATAGAGAGAGAGAGAGAGAGAGAGAGAGATACAGAGAGAGAGAAGCAGGAACACAAATACAGAGAGAGAGAAACAGGGACACAGATAGAGAGAGAAACAGGGACACAGACAGAGAGAGAAACAGGGACACAGATAGAGAAAGAGAAACAGGGACACAGATAGATAGAGAGAGAAACAGGGACACAGATAGAGAAAGAGAGAGAGAGAGAAACAGGGACACAGATAGAGAAAGAGAGAGAGAGAGAAACAGGGACACAGATAGAAAGAGAGAGAGAGAGAGAGAGAGAGAGAGAGAGAGAGAAAGAAACAGGGACACAAATACAGAGAGAAACAGGGACACAGATAGAGAAAGAGAGTGAGAGAGAGAGAGAGAGATACAGAGAGAGAGAAGCAGGGACACAAATACAGAGAGAGAGAAACAGGGACACAGATAGAGAGAGAAAGAGAGAAACAGGGACACAGAGAGAGAGAGAGAGAGAAAGAAACAGGGACACAAATACAGAGAGAAACAGGGACACAGATAGAGAAAGAGAGTGAGAGAGAGATACAGAGAGAGAGAAGCAGGGACACAAATACAGAGAGAGAGAAACAGGGACACAGATAGAGAGAGAGAGAGAGAAACAGGGACACAGATACAAACAGGGACACAGATACAGAGAGAAACAGAGACAAAGATACAGAGAGAGAGAAACAGGGACACAGATAGAGAGAGAGAGAGAGAGAGACAAAGATAGAGAGAGAGAAACAAGGACACAGATACAGAGAGAGAGAGAGAGACAAAGATAGAGAGAAACAGGGACACAGATACAGAGAGAGAGAGAGACAAAGATGGAGAGAGCGAAACAGGGACACAGATAGAGAGAAACAGGGACACAGATACAGAGAGAAACAGAGACACAGATAGAGAGAGAGAGAAACAGGGACACAGATACAGAGAGAAACAGAGACAAAGATACAGAGAGAGAGAAACAGGGACACAGATACAAAGAGAGAGAAACAGAGACACAGATAGAGAGAGAAACAGAGACACAGATAGAGAGAGAAACAGAGACACAGATAGAGAGAGAAACAGGGACACAGATACAAAGAGAGAAAAACAGGGACACAGATAGAGAGAAACAGAGACACAGATAGAGAGAGAAACAGGGACACAGATACAAAGAGAGAGAAACAGGGACACAGATAGAGAGAAACAGAGACACAGATAGAGAGAGAAACAGGGGCACAGATACAGAGAGAAACAGAGACACAGATAGAGAGAGAAACAGGGACACAGATACAAAGAGAGAGAAACAGGGACACAGATAGAGAGAGAAACAGAGACACAGATAGAGAGAGAAACAGAGACACAGATAGAGAGAAACAGGGACACAGATACAGAGAGAAACAGAGACACAGATAGAGAGAGAAACAGAGACACAGATACAGAGAGAGAGAAACAGGGACACAGATAGAGAGAGAGAGAAACAGGGACACAGATACAGAGAGAGAGAGAAACAGGGACATAGATACAGAGAGAGAGAGAGAAACAGATAGAGAAAGAGAAACAGGGACACAGATACAGAGAGAAACAGAGACAAAGATACAGATAGAGAGAAACAGGGACACAGATAGAGAGAGAGAGCGAGAGAGAGAGAAACAGATAGAGAAAGAGAAACAGGGACACAGATACAGAGAGAAACAGGGACACAGATAAAAAGAGAGAGAAACAGGGACACAGATAGAGAGAGCAACAGAGACACAGATAGAGAGAGAAACAGGGACACAAATACAGAGAAATACAGGGACACAGATAGAGAAACAGGGACACAGATACAGAGAGAGAAACAGGGACACATAAACAGAGAGAGAGAAACAGGGACACAGATACAGAGAGAGAAACAGGGACACAGATAGAGAGAGAGACAGGGATACAGATAGAGAGAGAGAGAGAGACAAAGATAGAGAGAGAGAGAAACAGGGACACAGATAGAGAGAGAATCTGGGATACAGATAGAGAGAGAGAGAGGCAAAGATAGAGAGAGAGAAACAGGGACACAGATACAGAGAGAAACAGGGATACAGATAGAGAGAGAAACAGGGACACAGATAGAGAGAAACAGGGACACAGATAGAGCGAGAGAGAGAGACAAAGATAGAGAGAGAGAAAAAGGGACACAGATACAGAGAGAAACAGGGATACAGATACAGAGGGAAACAGGGACAAAGATACAGAGAGAAACAGGGACACAGATAGAGAGAGAGTGAGAGACAAAGATAGAGAGAGAGAGAAACAGGGACACAGCTACAGAGAGAAACAGGGACACAGCTACAGAGAGAGAGAGAGAGACAAAGATAGAGAGAGAAACAGAGACACAGATAGAGAGAAACAGGGATACAGATAGAGAGAGAGAGACAAAGATAGAGAGAGAGAAACAGGGACACAGATAGAGAGAAACAGGGACACAGATAGAGAGAGAAACAGGGACACAGATAGAGAGAGAAACAGGGACACAGATAGAGAGAGAGTGAGAGACAAAGATAGAGAGAGAGAGAAACAGGGACACAGATACAGAGAGAAATAGGGATACAGATAGAGAGAGAAACAGGGACACAGATAGAGAGAAACAGGGACACAGATAGAGAGAGAAACAGAGACACAGAGAGAGAGAGAAACAGAGACACAGATACAGAGAGAGAGAGAAACAGAGACACAGATACAGAGAGAGAGAGAAACAGAGACACATACAGAGAGAGAAACAGGGACACAGATAGAGAGAGAAACAGGGACACAGATACAAAGAGAGAAAAACAGGGACACAGATAGAGAGAAACAGAGACACAGATAGAGAGAGAAACAGGGACACAGATAGAGAGAGAAACAGAGACACATATACAGAGAGAGAAACAGGGACACAGATAGAGAGAGAGAAACAGAGACAAAGATACAGAGAGAGAGAAACAGGGACACAGATACAAAAAGAGAGAAACAGGGACACAGATAGAGAAAAACAGAGACACAGATAGAGAGAGAAACAGGGACACAGATAGAGAGAGAAACAGAGAGACAGATACAGAGAGAGAAACAGGGACACAGATAGAGAGAAACAGGGACACAGATACAGAGAGAAACAGAGACACAGATAAAGAGAGAAACAGGGACACAGATACAAAGAGAGAGAAACAGGGACACAGATAGAGAGAGAAACAGAGACACAGATAGAGAGAGAAACAGAGACACAGATACATAGAGAGAAACAGGGACACAGATAGAGAGAAACAGGGACACAGATACAGAGAGAAACAGAGACACAGATAGAGAGAGAAACAGAGACACAGATACAGAGAGAGAGAAACAGGGACACAGATACAGAGAGAGAGAGAAACAGGGACACAGATACAGAGAGAGAGAGAAACAGGGACACAGATAGAGAGAGAAACAGGGAGACAGATACAGAGAGAGAGAAACAGGGACACAGATACAGAGAGAGAGAGAGAAACAGATAGAGAAAGAGAAACAGGGACACAAATACAGAGAGAAACAGAGACAAAGATACAGATAGAGAAAAACAGGGACACAGATAGAGAGAGAGAGAGAGAGAGAGAAACAGATAGAGAAAGAGAAACAGGGACACAGATACAGAGAGAAACAGGGACACAGATAAAAAGAGAGAGAAACAGGGACACAGATAGAGAGAGAGAGAAACAGGGACACAGATACAAAGAGAAACAGGGATACAGATAGAGAGAGAAACAGGGACACAGATAGAGAGAAACAGGGACACAGATACAGAGAGAAACAGGGATACAGATACAGAGTGAAACAGGGACAAAGATACAGAGAGAAACAGGGATACAGATAGAGAGAGAAACAGGGATACAGATAGAGAGAGAAACAGGGACACAGCTACAGATTGAAACAGGGACACAGATACAGAGAGAGAGAGAGAGAGACAAAGATAGAGAGAGAAACAGAGACACAGATAGAGAGAAACAGGGATACAGATAGAGAGAGAGAGACAAAGATAGAGAGAGAGAAACAGGGACACAGCTACAGATTGAAACAGGGACACAGATACAGAGAGAGAGAGAGAGAGACAAAGATAGAGAGAGAAACAGAGACACAGATAGAGAGAAACAGGGATACAGATAGAGAGAGAGAGACAAAGATAGAGAGAGAGAAACAGGGACACAGATAGAGAGAAACAGGGACACAGATAGAGAGAGAAACAGGGACACAGATAGAGAGAGAGTGAGAGACAAAGATAGAGAGAGAGAGAAACAGGGACACAGATACAGAGAGAAATAGGGATACAGATAGAGAGAGAAACAGGGACACAGATAGAGAGAAACAGGGATACAGATAGAGAGAGAAACAGGGACACAGATACAGAGAGAAACAGGGATACAGATAGAGAGAAACAGGGACACAGATACAGAGAGAAACAGGGACGCAGATAGAGAGAGAAACAGGGACACAGATAGAGAGAGAAACAGGGACGCAGATAGAGAGAGAAACAGGGACACAGATAGAGAGAGAAACAGGGACACAGATACAGAGAGGTGACTGTGAGAAGTTTTTGTGAACCGAAGCTCTTCTGCTGCTCACTATTGGACCATAGCGATGGGTCTCGTGCTAATCAGGCACAGTGACAGTCCTGCTCAGGGAGAGCGCCGGTGCAGGGCAAGAAAAAGATAACTTGTATTTATATAGAGCCTTTCACACATCTGAACGTCCCAAAGTGCTTCAAGGTCAATGAAGTAATTTTGAATGGTAGGACACTGAGACGTGTAGAGGAACAAAGGGACCTTGGAGTGTATGTCCACAGATCCCTGAAGGTTGCAGGCCAGGTAGATAAGGTGGTTAAGAAGGCATACTGAATACTTATATTCTATGCCTCGGATAATAAAGACAAGAGCAGGAGGGTTATGCTTGTATAAAACACTAGATAGTCCACTGCTGGAGTACTGCGTGCAGTTCTGGACACAGCATTATAGGAAGGATGTGATTACACTGGAGAGGATACAGAGGAGATTTACGAGGATGTTGCCGGGAATGGAGAAGCTTAGCTATGAGGAAAGATTGGATAGGCTGGGTTTGTTTTCATTGGAACAGAGGAGGCTGAGGGGAGACCTCACTGAGGTGTATAAAATTATGAGGGGTCTAGATATAAATGGATAGAAAGGGCCTATTTCCCTTAGCAGAGGGGTCAACAACCAGGGGGGATAGATTTAAAGTAATGGGGGGAGGTTTAGAGGGGGTGTGAGGGGAAATTTCTTCACCCAGAGGGTTGTGGGGGTCTGGAACTCGCTGCCTGAAAGGGTAGTAGAGGCAGAAACCCTCACCACATTTAAAAGTACTTGGATGTGCACTTAAAGTGCTATAACCTGCAGGGCTACAGACCTAGAGCTGGAAAGTCAGATTAGGCTGGATAGCCTCTTGTTGGTTGGCATGGACACGATGGACCGAAACGGCCTCCTTCCCTGCTGTAAACTTCTATGATTCTATGAACCATTTCCCCATAGCCTGCCTCCACTTCTCCAGCTGCTCTCCCACACTCCTGAGTGGTGCCAGGAAGCAGCACTGGTATAAGGCCGAGAATATATTGCTTGGCCAGAGAATGCAAACGTCACTGTTACACAATGGAAAGCATTCACTTTATGAGCAATGTGTGGCTCGGAAAGGTGACTGTGAGAAGTTTTTGTGAACCGAAGCTCTTCTGCTGCTCACTATTGGACCATAGCGATGGGTCTCGTGCTAATCAGGCACAGTGACAGTCCTGCTCAGGGAGAGCGCCGGTGCAGGGCAAGAAAAAGATAACTTGTATTTATATAGAGCCTTTCACACATCTGAACGTCCCAAAGTGCTTCAAGGTCAATGAAGTAATTTTGAATTGTAGTCACTGTTGCAATGTGGGAAACACGGCAGCCAATTTGCGCACAAGGTCCCACAAACAGCAATGAGATAAATGGTCACATCTGTTTTTGTTATGTTGATTGAGGTAGATATTGGCCAGGACACCAGGAATAACTCACATGCTTTTCTTCAAATAATATAGCCACCCGAGAGGGCAGACGGGGCCTCAGTTTAACGTGTCATCTGAAAGACTCCGACAGTGCAACACTCCCTCAGTACTGCACTGGAGTGTCAGCCTAGATTTATGGGCTCAAGTATATGGTACTTGAATCCACAACCTTCTGACTCGGGGCGAGAGTGTTACCGACTGAAACAAGGCTGACAGCGAGGTTAACACTGGTCAGCAACATTCAGATAGATATCTGGGGTTCCTACAAATGGTTTGTAGAATGACGGGCACCATTCAGAGATGAAGGCCGCTTTCCTGCTGCAAATCTGCACAATACAGATTTCTTCAAAACATCAGCTAAAAACAACTACAAGGGAGGCAGGACATCTGTGAGACGCCAACACTTTACTATAAGTGGTGTCAGTCACTTCACAGCGACGTCACTGTGCGCTGTTGAGCAAGCGTGGCCTTATTTACGGAGTCACAGGTGGATGTAGCTAGCGAAAGAGAGAGAGAGAGAGAGAGAGACATACAAACAGAGAGAGAGAGACAACCCCTCAGAGACAGAACAAGAGGAACACAAACATATAGAGTCACGAACAGAAACAGGCCCACATGCAGAGACAAACCCACACAAGGAGACACAAAGAAAGATGAAACAAAAATAGAGACACACACACACAGAAAGCAGACACAACAACTTCAATCAATACCGTGCATTTAAGATAGAAAAAAATATCCCAAGCAGCTTCACCGGGACCTAATGAGAAAAAATGGACATATACAAGGCGAGGAACAGATAGAGAAAGAGAGAGAGACACAGAGACACAGATAGAGGGAGAGAGAAACAGGAACACAGATACAAAGAGAGAGAGAGAGAAACAGTCACAGAAACAGATACAGAGAGACACAGATACAGAGGGAGAGAAACAGGGACACAGATACAGAGAGACACAGGAACAGATACAGAGAGAGAGAAAGAAACAGAGACACAGATAGAAAGAGAAACAGGGATACAGATACAGAGAGAGATAGAAACAGGGAAACAGATACAGTGAGAGAGAGAGAAACAGGGACACAGATACAGTGAGAAACAGGGACACAGATAGGGAGAGAGAGAGAAACAGGGACACAGATAGGGAGAGAGAGAAACAGGGACACAGATAGAGAGAGAGAGAAACAGGGACACAGATGGAGAGAGAGAGAGAAATAGGGATACAGATATAGAGAGAAACAGGGATACAGGTATAGAGAGAAACAGAGACAGAGAGAGAGGGAGAGAGGGAGAGAGAGAGAGAGAAGCAGGGACACAAATACAGAGAGAAACAGGGATAGAGAGAGAGAGAAAGAAACAGGGACACAGATACAGAGAGAAACAGGGACACAGATAGATAGAGAGAGAAACAGGGACACAGATAGAGAAAGAGAGAGAGAGAGAAACAGGGACACAGATAGAGAAAGAGAGAGAGAAACAGGGACACAAATACAGAGAGAAACAGGGACACAGATAGAGAAAGAGAGTGAGAGAGAGAGAGAGATACAGAGAGAGAGAAGCAGGGACACAAATACAGAGAGAGAGAAACAGGGACACAGATAGAGAGAGAAAGAGAGAAACAGGGACACAGATAGAGAGAAACAGGGACACAGATAGAGAGAGAGAAACAGGGACACAGATAGAGAGAGAGAGAAACAGGGACACAGATAGAGAGAGAGAGAGAGAGAGAGAGAGATACAGAGAGAGAGAAGCAGGAACACAAATACAGAGAGAGAGAAACAGGGACACAGATAGAGAGAGAAACAGGGACACAGACAGAGAGAGAAACAGGGACACAGATAGAGAAAGAGAAACAGGGACACAGATAGATAGAGAGAGAAACAGGGACACAGATAGAGAAAGAGAGAGAGAGAGAAACAGGGACACAGATAGAGAAAGAGAGAGAGAGAGAAACAGGGACACAGATAGAAAGAGAGAGAGAGAGAGAGAGAGAGAGAGAGAGAGAGAAAGAAACAGGGACACAAATACAGAGAGAAACAGGGACACAGATAGAGAAAGAGAGTGAGAGAGAGAGAGAGAGATACAGAGAGAGAGAAGCAGGGACACAAATACAGAGAGAGAGAAACAGGGACACAGATAGAGAGAGAAAGAGAGAAACAGGGACACAGATAGAGAGAAACAGGGACACAGATAGAGAGAGAGAAACAGGGACACAGATAGAGAGAGAGAAACAGGGACACAGATAGAGAGAGAGAGAGAGAGAGAGAGAGATACAGAGAGAGAGAAGCAGGAACACAAATACAGAGAGAGAGAAACAGGGACACAGATAGAGAGAGAAACAGGGACACAGACAGAGAGAGAAACAGGGACACAGATAGAGAGAGAGAGAGAGAGAGAGAGAGATACAGAGAGAGAGAAGCAGGAACACAAATACAGAGAGAGAGAAACAGGGACACAGATAGAGAGAGAAACAGGGACACAGACAGAGAGAGAAACAGGGACACAGATAGAGAAAGAGAAACAGGGACACAGATAGATAGAGAGAGAAACAGGGACACAGATAGAGAAAGAGAGAGAGAGAGAAACAGGGACACAGATAGAGAAAGAGAGAGAGAGAGAAACAGGGACACAGATAGAAAGAGAGAGAGAGAGAGAGAGAGAGAGAGAGAGAGAGAGAGAAAGAAACAGGGACACAAATACAGAGAGAAACAGGGACACAGATAGAGAAAGAGAGTGAGAGAGAGAGAGAGAGATACAGAGAGAGAGAAGCAGGGACACAAATACAGAGAGAGAGAAACAGGGACACAGATAGAGAGAGAAAGAGAGAAACAGGGACACAGAGAGAGAGAGAGAGAGAAAGAAACAGGGACACAAATACAGAGAGAAACAGGGACACAGATAGAGAAAGAGAGTGAGAGAGAGATACAGAGAGAGAGAAGCAGGGACACAAATACAGAGAGAGAGAAACAGGGACACAGATAGAGAGAGAGAGAGAGAAACAGGGACACAGATACAAACAGGGACACAGATACAGAGAGAAACAGAGACAAAGATACAGAGAGAGAGAAACAGGGACACAGATAGAGAGAGAGAGAGAGAGAGACAAAGATAGAGAGAGAGAAACAAGGACACAGATACAGAGAGAGAGAGAGAGACAAAGATAGAGAGAAACAGGGACACAGATACAGAGAGAGAGAGAGACAAAGATGGAGAGAGCGAAACAGGGACACAGATAGAGAGAAACAGGGACACAGATACAGAGAGAAACAGAGACACAGATAGAGAGAGAGAGAAACAGGGACACAGATACAGAGAGAAACAGAGACAAAGATACAGAGAGAGAGAAACAGGGACACAGATACAAAGAGAGAGAAACAGAGACACAGATAGAGAGAGAAACAGAGACACAGATAGAGAGAGAAACAGAGACACAGATAGAGAGAGAAACAGGGACACAGATACAAAGAGAGAAAAACAGGGACACAGATAGAGAGAAACAGAGACACAGATAGAGAGAGAAACAGGGACACAGATACAAAGAGAGAGAAACAGGGACACAGATAGAGAGAAACAGAGACACAGATAGAGAGAGAAACAGGGGCACAGATACAGAGAGAAACAGAGACACAGATAGAGAGAGAAACAGGGACACAGATACAAAGAGAGAGAAACAGGGACACAGATAGAGAGAGAAACAGAGACACAGATAGAGAGAGAAACAGAGACACAGATAGAGAGAAACAGGGACACAGATACAGAGAGAAACAGAGACACAGATAGAGAGAGAAACAGAGACACAGATACAGAGAGAGAGAAACAGGGACACAGATAGAGAGAGAGAGAAACAGGGACACAGATACAGAGAGAGAGAGAAACAGGGACATAGATACAGAGAGAGAGAGAGAAACAGATAGAGAAAGAGAAACAGGGACACAGATACAGAGAGAAACAGAGACAAAGATACAGATAGAGAGAAACAGGGACACAGATAGAGAGAGAGAGCGAGAGAGAGAGAAACAGATAGAGAAAGAGAAACAGGGACACAGATACAGAGAGAAACAGGGACACAGATAAAAAGAGAGAGAAACAGGGACACAGATAGAGAGAGCAACAGAGACACAGATAGAGAGAGAAACAGGGACACAAATACAGAGAAATACAGGGACACAGATAGAGAAACAGGGACACAGATACAGAGAGAGAAACAGGGACACATAAACAGAGAGAGAGAAACAGGGACACAGATACAGAGAGAGAAACAGGGACACAGATAGAGAGAGAGACAGGGATACAGATAGAGAGAGAGAGAGAGACAAAGATAGAGAGAGAGAGAAACAGGGACACAGATAGAGAGAGAATCTGGGATACAGATAGAGAGAGAGAGAGGCAAAGATAGAGAGAGAGAAACAGGGACACAGATACAGAGAGAAACAGGGATACAGATAGAGAGAGAAACAGGGACACAGATAGAGAGAAACAGGGACACAGATAGAGCGAGAGAAAAAGGGACACAGATACAGAGAGAAACAGGGATACAGATACAGAGGGAAACAGGGACAAAGATACAGAGAGAAACAGGGACACAGATAGAGAGAGAGTGAGAGACAAAGATAGAGAGAGAGAGAAACAGGGACACAGCTACAGAGAGAAACAGGGACACAGCTACAGAGAGAGAGAGAGAGACAAAGATAGAGAGAGAAACAGAGACACAGATAGAGAGAAACAGGGATACAGATAGAGAGAGAGAGACAAAGATAGAGAGAGAGAAACAGGGACACAGATAGAGAGAAACAGGGACACAGATAGAGAGAGAAACAGGGACACAGATAGAGAGAGAAACAGGGACACAGATAGAGAGAGAGTGAGAGACAAAGATAGAGAGAGAGAGAAACAGGGACACAGATACAGAGAGAAATAGGGATACAGATAGAGAGAGAAACAGGGACACAGATAGAGAGAAACAGGGACACAGATAGAGAGAGAAACAGAGACACAGAGAGAGAGAGAAACAGAGACACAGATACAGAGAGAGAGAGAAACAGAGACACAGATACAGAGAGAGAGAGAAACAGAGACACATACAGAGAGAGAAACAGGGACACAGATAGAGAGAGAAACAGGGACACAGATACAAAGAGAGAAAAACAGGGACACAGATAGAGAGAAACAGAGACACAGATAGAGAGAGAAACAGGGACACAGATAGAGAGAGAAACAGAGACACATATACAGAGAGAGAAACAGGGACACAGATAGAGAGAGAGAAACAGAGACAAAGATACAGAGAGAGAGAAACAGGGACACAGATACAAAAAGAGAGAAACAGGGACACAGATAGAGAAAAACAGAGACACAGATAGAGAGAGAAACAGGGACACAGATAGAGAGAGAAACAGAGAGACAGATACAGAGAGAGAAACAGGGACACAGATAGAGAGAAACAGGGACACAGATACAGAGAGAAACAGAGACACAGATAAAGAGAGAAACAGGGACACAGATACAAAGAGAGAGAAACAGGGACACAGATAGAGAGAGAAACAGAGACACAGATAGAGAGAGAAACAGAGACACAGATACATAGAGAGAAACAGGGACACAGATAGAGAGAAACAGGGACACAGATACAGAGAGAAACAGAGACACAGATAGAGAGAGAAACAGAGACACAGATACAGAGAGAGAGAAACAGGGACACAGATACAGAGAGAGAGAGAAACAGGGACACAGATACAGAGAGAGAGAGAAACAGGGACACAGATAGAGAGAGAAACAGGGAGACAGATACAGAGAGAGAGAAACAGGGACACAGATACAGAGAGAGAGAGAGAAACAGATAGAGAAAGAGAAACAGGGACACAAATACAGAGAGAAACAGAGACAAAGATACAGATAGAGAAAAACAGGGACACAGATAGAGAGAGAGAGAGAGAGAGAGAAACAGATAGAGAAAGAGAAACAGGGACACAGATACAGAGAGAAACAGGGACACAGATAAAAAGAGAGAGAAACAGGGACACAGATAGAGAGAGAGAGAAACAGGGACACAGATACAAAGAGAAACAGGGATACAGATAGAGAGAGAAACAGGGACACAGATAGAGAGAAACAGGGACACAGATACAGAGAGAAACAGGGATACAGATACAGAGTGAAACAGGGACAAAGATACAGAGAGAAACAGGGATACAGATAGAGAGAGAAACAGGGATACAGATAGAGAGAGAAACAGGGACACAGCTACAGATTGAAACAGGGACACAGATACAGAGAGAGAGAGAGAGAGACAAAGATAGAGAGAGAAACAGAGACACAGATAGAGAGAAACAGGGATACAGATAGAGAGAGAGAGACAAAGATAGAGAGAGAGAAACAGGGACACAGCTACAGATTGAAACAGGGACACAGATACAGAGAGAGAGAGAGAGAGACAAAGATAGAGAGAGAAACAGAGACACAGATAGAGAGAAACAGGGATACAGATAGAGAGAGAGAGACAAAGATAGAGAGAGAGAAACAGGGACACAGATAGAGAGAAACAGGGACACAGATAGAGAGAGAAACAGGGACACAGATAGAGAGAGAGTGAGAGACAAAGATAGAGAGAGAGAGAAACAGGGACACAGATACAGAGAGAAATAGGGATACAGATAGAGAGAGAAACAGGGACACAGATAGAGAGAAACAG